>NC_054467.1:252475427-252786315 GCF_017639515.1 Carcharodon carcharias | reverse complement strand
AAACTGAAGGAAATTCATGCACACTGAAGGAATGTCATGCACATTGAAGGAATGTCATGCAGGCTGAAGGAATGTCATGTGCAATGAAGATATGTGAGCACACTGACGGAACGTCATGCAAATTGAAGAAATTTGAGGACAATGAATGAATGTCACGCAAAAGGTCATCATACTGAAAGATTGTCAAGCACAATGAAGGCATGTCACACACGCTGAAGGAATGTGGTGCACACTGAGTGAGTGTAAGCACATTGAAGGAACGACAGCACACTTAAGGAATGTCTTGCACACTGAAGGAATGTCAGCACATTGAAGGAATTTCATCACTCTGAAGAAATTTGAGCACACTGAAAGATTGTCAGGCACAATTAAGGATTTTCAGCACACTGAAGGAATGACATGCACACCGAAGGAATGCCATGGATACTGCAAGTAAGACAAGCACACTGGAGGAATGTCATGCTCACTGACAGAATGTCATGTGCAATGAAGGAATGTCATGCACACTGTAGGAATGTCAGCATACTAAGGGAATGTCAGTACACTGAAGGAATATCACACACCCTGTAGGAATGTCGGCACACTGAAGGAATGTCATTGCAAAATGATGGAATGTCATGAAACAGTGAAGAAATGGCAGGACATAGAATGAATGTGATGCACAATGAAGGAATGTGATGCACACTGAAGGAATGTAAGCTCGCTGAAGGAATATCATGCACACACTGAAGGAATGTGAGCACACTGATGGAATGTCACGCACACTGAAAGATTGCCATGCACACTGAAGGAAGATCATGCATACTGAAGAAATGTCAGCACACTGAAGGAATATCATGATCACTGAAGGAATGTGAGCACACTGAAGGAATATCATGCTCACTGAAGAAATGTCAGTACACTGAAGGAATGTGATGAACACTGAATGAATGTCATGCACACTGGAGAATTGTCAGCACACTGAAGTAATGTCAGAGCACTGAAGGGATGTCATCATTCTGAAGGAATGTCATGCATACAGAAGGAACGACAGCACACTGAAGGAATGTCTTGCACACTGCAGGAATGTCGTCCGCATTGAAAAATCTTTATGCACACTGAAGGAATGTCAGCCCAGTGAAGGAATGTCAGCACACTGATGGAAAGTCATGAAAATGGAACTAACGTCAGCAAACTGAAGTAATGTCAGCAAACCAAAGGAATGTCACACACACTGAAGGAATGTCAGCAAACTGAAGGAATGTCACACACACTGAAGGAATGACATGCACACTGAATGAATGTCAGCAAACTTAAAGATTGTCAGGCATAATGAAGGAATGTCATGCATACAAGAAATTTCTGGACACTGAATGAATGTCATACACACTGAATGAATGGCATGCACACCGAATGAATGTCAGCAAACTTAAAGAATGTCAGGCATAATGAATGAATGCACACTGAAGGAATTTCAGCACACTGAAAGAATATCAGGCCCAATGAAGGAATTTCAGCTCAGTGAAGGAATGTCAGCACACTGATGGAATGTCATGCACACTAAAGCAATGTCATTCACACTGAAAGAATGTCATTCACACTAAAGGAATGTCATGAACACTGAAGGAATGTCATGCACACTAAAGGAATGACATGTACACTGAAGGAATGTCAGCGAACTGAATGAATGTAATGCACACTGAAGAAATGTCATGCAGACTGAAGGAATGTCATGCAGGTTGAAGGAATGTCATGTGCAATGAAGAAATGTGAGCACACTGACGGAACGTCATGCAAATTAAAGAAATTTGAGGTCACTGAATGAATGTCACGCAGACTAAAGGAACGTCATCATACTGAACAATTATCAGGCACAATGAAGGAATTTCAGCACACTGTAGGAATATCATGCAAACTGAAGGTATGTCAGACACACTGAAGCTATATCAGACACACTGAAGGAATGTCAGCAAACTGAAGGAATGTCACACACACTGAAGGAATGACATGCACAGCGAATGAATGTCAGCAAACTTAAAGAATGACAGGCATAATGAATGAATGCAATGCACATTGAAGGAATTTCAGCACACTGAAAGAATGTCAGGCCCAATGAAGGAATTTCAGCTCAGTGAAGGAATATCAGCACGCTGAGTAATGTCAACCACACTGAAGGAATGTTATGCACACTAAAGAAATGTCATTCACACTGAAGGAATGTGGTGAAAACTGATGGAATGTCATGCACACTGAAGGAATGTCATTCAACACTGAAAGAATGTCATTCACACTGAAAGAATGTCATGCACACTGAAGAAATGTCATTCACACTTGAGAAATGTCATGCACACTGAAGGAATGTCATTCAAACTGAAAGAATGTCATGCACACTGAAAGAATGTCATGCACACTGAAGGAATGTCATGCACACTGAAAGAATGTCATTCACACTGAAAGAATGTCATGCACACTGAAGGAATGTCATGCACACTTGAGGAATGTCATGCACACTGAAGGAATGTTAGCACACTGAAGGAATGTCATGCACACTGAAGGAATGTCAGCACACTGAAGGAATGGCATGCACACTGAAGGAATGTCAGCACACTGAATGATTGTAATGCGCTCTGAAGGAATGTCATGCACACTGAAGGAATGTCAGCACACTGAAGGAATGTCAGCACACTGAAGGAATGTCAGCACAATGAATAAATGTAATGCACACTGACGGAATGTCATGCAAACTGAAGGAATGTCAGCACACTGAAGGAATGTCAGCACACTGAATGAATGTAATGCACACTGAAGGAATGTCATGCACACTGAAGGAATGTCAGCACACTGAATGAATATCAGCACACTGAATGAATGTAATGCACACTGAAGGAATGTCAGCACACTGAAGGAATGTCAGCACACTGAATGAATGTAATGCATGCTGAAGGAATGTCATGCACACTGAAGGAATGTCAGCACACTGAAGGAATGCCATGCGCACTGAAGGAATGTCATGCACACTTTAGGAATGTCATCACACTGAAGGAATATCAGCACACTGAATGAATATCAGCACACTGAATGAATGTAATGCACACTGAAGGAATGTCAGCACACTGAAGGAATGTCATGCACACTTTAGGAATGTCATCACACTGAAGGAATGTCAGCACACTGAATGAATGTAATGCACACTGAAAGAATGTCATTCACACTGAAAGAATGTCATGCACACTGAAGGAATGTCAGCACACTGAAGGAATGGCATGCACACTGAAGGAATGTCAGCACACTGAATGATTGTAATGCACACTGAAAGAATGTCAGCACCCTGAAGGAATGTCATGCACCCTGAAGGAATGTCATGCACACTGAAGGAATGTCAGCACACTGAATGAATGTAATGCACACTGAAGGAATGTCATGCTCACTGAAGGAATGTCAGCACACTGAAGGAATGTCATGCACACAAAAGCAATTTCATGCACACTGAAGGACTGTCAGGAGTCAGATGGAATGTCATGCATGCTGAAGAAATGTCATGCACGCTGAAGGAATGTCATGTGCAAATTACGAATATCATGCACACTGAAGAAATGTCAGCACATTGAAGTAGTGTAATGACACTGAAGGAATATCATGCACACTGTAGGAATGTGAGCATATTGATGTAATGTTATGCACACTGAAGAAGGTTCAGCACACTGAAGGAATGTCAGGCAAACTGTTGGAATATCAGCCCACTGAAGGAATGTCATGCACACTGAAGAAATGTCAGCAGAATGAATGAATGCAATGCGCATTGAAGGAATGTCATGTACACTAAAGGAATGTCAGCACACTAAAGGAATGTCATGCACACTGAAGGAATGTCATGCACACTGAAGGAATGTTAGAGCACTGAAGGAATGTCATGCACACAAAAACAATTTCATGCAAACTGAAGGAATGTCAGCACACTGAAGTAATGTTAGGAGACTGATGGAATGTCATGCATGCTGAAGAAATGTCATGGACGCTGTAGGAATGTCATGCACAAAGTACGAATGTCATGCACACTGAAGAAATGTCAGCAGACTGAAGGAATGTCATGCACACTGAAAGATTCTCATGCACACTGAAGAAATGTCAGGACACTGAAGTAATGTGGTGACACTGAATGAATGTCATGCACCATGAAGAAATGTCAGCACACTGATGAAATGTTAGAGCACTGAAGGAATTTCAGCACTCTGAAGGAATGTCTTGCACACAAAAAGCCTGTCATGCACAATGAAGGAATGTCAGCACACTGAAAGAATGTCATTCACACTGAAAGAATGTCATGCACACTGAAGGAATGTCATGCACACTTGAGGAATGTCATGCACACTGAAGGAATGTTAGCACACTGAAGGAATGTCATGCACACTGAAGGAATGTCAGCACACTGAAGGAATGGCATGCACATTGAAGGAATGTCAGCACACTGAATGATTGTAATGCGCTCTGAAGGAATGTCATGCACACTGAAGGAATGTCAGCACACTGAAGGAATGTCAGCACAATGAATAAATCTAATGCACACTGACGGAATGTCATGCAAACTGAAGGAATGTCAGCACACTGAAGGAATGTCAGCACACTGAATGAATGTAATGCACACTGAAGGAATGTCATGCACACTGAAGGAATGTCAGCACACTGAATGAATATCAGCACACTGAATGAATGTAATGCACACTGAAGGAATGTCAGCACACTGAAGGAATGTCAGCACACTGAATGAATGTAATGCATGCTGAAGGAATGTCATGCACACTGAAGGAATGTCAGCACACTGAAGGAATGCCATGCGCACTGAAGGAATGTCATGCACACTTTAGGAATGTCATCACACTGAAGGAATATCAGCACACTGAATGAATATCAGCACACTGAATGAATGTAATGCACACTGAAGGAATGTCAGCACACTGAAGGAATGTCATGCACACTTTAGGAATGTCATCACACTGAAGGAATGTCAGCACACTGAATAAATGTAATGCACACTGAAGGAATGTCATGCACACTGAAGGAATGTCATCCACTCTGAAGGAATGTCATGCACACTGAAGGAATGCCATGCACAATGAAGGAATGTCATGCACACTGTAGGAATGTCATCACACTGAATGAATGTCAGCACACTGAATGAATGTAATGCACACTGAAGGAATGTCATGCACACTGAAGGAATGTCATGCACACTGAAGGAATGTCATGCACACTGAAGGAATGTCATGCACACTGAAGGAATGTCAGCACCCTGAAGGAATGTCATGCACCCTGAAGGAATGTCATGCACACTGAAGGAATGTCAGCACACTGAATGAATGTAATGCACACTGAAGGAATGTCATGCTCACTGAAGGAATGTCAGCACACTGAAGGAATGTCATGCGGACTGAAGGAATGCCAGCACACTGATGGATTGTAAGCAAACTGAAGGAAATTCATGCACACTGAAGGAATGTCATGCACACTGAAGGAATGTCATGCACACTGAAGGAATGTCATGTGCAATGAAGAAATGTGAGCACACTGACGGAACGTCATGCAAATTGAAGAAATTTGCTGACGCTGAATGAATGTCACGCAGACTAAAGGAAGGTCATCATACTGAAAGATTGTCAGGCACAATGAAGGAATGTCAGCTGACTGAAAAATTATCAGGCACAATGAAGGAATTTCAGCACACTGTAGGAATATCATGCACACCGAATGAATGTCAGACACACTGAAGGAATGTCATGCACACTGAAGGAATTTTACGGTCACGAAGGAATGTCATGTGCAATGAAGGAATGTCAGCAAACTGAAGGAAGATCATGCACACTGAAGAAATGTCAGCACACTGAAGGAATATCATGCTCACTGAAGGTATGTGAGCACACTGAAGTAATGTCAGTACACTGAAGGAATGTGACGAACACTGAATGAATGTCAGCACACTTGAGAAATGTCAGCACACTGAAGGAATGTCAGAGCACTGAAGGGATGTCATCACTCTAAAGGAATGTCATGCATATGGAAGGAACGACAGAACACTGAAGGAAAGTCTTGCACACTGCAGGAATGTCGTCTGCATTGAAAAATTTTTATGCACACTGAAGGAATGTCAGCCCAGTGAAGGAATGTCAGCACACTGATGGAAAGTCATGCAAACGGTTGGAATGTCAGGCACACTAAAGGAATGTCAGCCCACTGAAGGAATGTCATGCACACTGGAGGAATGTCATCCACTCTGAAGGAATGTCATGCACACTGAAGGAATGCCATGCACACTGAAGGAATGTCATGCACACTGTAGGAATGTGAGCGCACTGATGCAATGTGATGCAAACTGAGGAAATTTCAGCACAATGAAGGAATGTCAGGCAAACTGAATGTGTGTCATTCACACTGAAGGAAAGTCATACCCACAAGGAATGTCATGCACACTGAATGAATGTCTTGCAAACTTTTGGTTTGGCATGCACATTGAGCAAATGTCATGTATTCTGAAGGAATTTTAGCAAAATGAATGAAATTAATGCACTCTGACGGAATGTCATGCACAATGAATGAATGTTCTGCATACTGAAGGAACGTCATGCACACTCATAGAATGACATGCACACTGAAGGAATGTCATGCACACAGTACGAATGTCAGCACACTTAAGCAATATCATGCGCACTGGAGGAATATCATGCACACTGAAGGAATGTCATGCACACAAAAGCAATTTCATGCACACTGAAGGACTGTCAGGAGTCAGATGGAATGTCATGCATGCTGAAGAAATGTCATGCACGCTGAAGGAATGTCATGTGCAAATTACGAATATCATGCACACTGAAGAAATGTCAGCACATTGAAGTAGTGTAATGACACTGAAGGAATATCATGCACACTGTAGGAATGTGAGCATATTGATGTAATGTTATGCACACTGAAGAAGGTTCAGCACACTGAAGGAATGTCAGGCAAACTGTTGGAATATCAGCCCACTGAAGGAATGTCATGCACACTGAAGAAATGTCAGCAGAATGAATGAATGCAATGCGCATTGAAGGAATGTCATGTACACTAAAGGAATGTCAGCACACTAAAGGAATGTCATGCACACTGAAGGAATGTCATGCACACTGAAGGAATGTTAGAGCACTGAAGGAATGTCATGCACACAAAAACAATTTCATGCAAACTGAAGGAATGTCAGCACACTGAAGTAATGTTAGGAGACTGATGGAATGTCATGCATGCTGAAGAAATGTCATGGACGCTGTAGGAATGTCATGCACAAAGTACGAATGTCATGCACACTGAAGAAATGTCAGCAGACTGAAGGAATGTCATGCACACTGAAAGATTCTCATGCACACTGAAGAAATGTCAGGACACTGAAGTAATGTGGTGACACTGAATGAATGTCATGCACCATGAAGAAATGTCAGCACACTGATGAAATGTTAGAGCACTGAAGGAATTTCAGCACTCTGAAGGAATGTCTTGCACACAAAAAGCCTGTCATGCACAATGAAGGAATGTCAGCACACTGAAAGAATGTCATGCACACTGAAGAAATGTCAGCAGAATGTAGGAATGTCATGCACACTGAAGGAATCTTGTGCACACTGAAGGAATGTCAGGACAGTGAAGTAATGTGTTGCACACTGAAGGAATGTCAGCACACTGAAGGAATATTAGAGCACTCAAGAAATGCACGCACACTGAAGGAATGTCATGCAGACTGAAGGAATGTCAGCAGTTGAAGGAAGGTCAGCACACTGAAGGAATGTCATGCACACTAAAGGAATGTGAGCACACTGAAGTAATGTCAGGACACTGACGGAATGTCATGCACACTGAAGGAATGTCATGCACACTGACGGAATGTTAGCACACTGAAGGAATATCATGCAAACTGAAGGAATGTTAGCACACTTAAGGAATATCATGCACACTAAAGGAACGTTAGCACACTGAAGGAATGTCATGCACACTGAAGGAATGTTAGCACACTGATGGAATGTCATGCACACTGAAGGAATGTCAGCGCACTGAAGGAATGTCATGCACACTAAAGGAATGTCATCCACACTGAAGGAATGTCAGCGCACTGAAGGAATGTCATGCACACTAAAGGAATGTCATCCACACTGAAGAAATGTGAGCGCACTAAAGGAATGTTAGCACACTGAAGGAATGTCCTGCCCAGTGAAGGAATGTCATGCACACTGGAGAAATGTCATCCACACTGAAGGAATGTGAGCGCACTGAAGGAATGTCATGCACACTAAAGGAATGTCATCCAGATTGAAGGAATGTGAGCGCACTGAAGGAATGTGAGTGCACTGAAGGATTGTCATGCACATTGAAGGAATGTCTAGCACACTGAATGAATGTCAGGCACACTAAAGGAATGTCATCCACACTGAAGGAATGAGAGCACACTGAAGGAATGTCATTCACACTGAAGGAATGTCATGCAAACTGAAGGAATGTCATGCACACTGAAGGAATGTCATTCACACTGAAGGAATGTCATGCAAACTGAAGGAATGTCATGCACACTGAAGGAATGTCAGCACACTGAAGGAATGTCATCCACTCTGAAGGAATGTCATGCACACTGAAGGAATGCCATGCACACTGAAGGAATGTCATGCACACTGTAGGAATGTGAGCGCACTGATGCAATGTGATGCAAACTGAGGAAATTTCAGCACAATGAAGGAATGTCAGGCAAACTGAATGTGTGTCATTCACACTGAAGGAATGTCATACCCACAAGGAATGTCATGCACACTGAATGAATGTCTTGCAAACTTTTGGTTTGGCATGCACATTGAGCAAATGTCATGTATTCTGAAGGAATTTTAGCAAAATGAATGAAATTAATGCACTCTGACGGAATGTCATGCACAATGAATGAATGTTCTGCATACTGAAGGAACGTCATGCACACTCATAGAATGACATGCACACTGAAGGAATGACATGCACACTGAAGGAATGTCATGCACACAGTACGAATGTCAGCACACTTAAGCAATATCATGCGCACTGGAGGAATATCATGCACACTGAAGGAATGTCATGCACACAAAAGCAATTTCATGCACACTGAAGGACTGTCAGGAGTCAGATGGAATGTCATGCATGCTGAAGAAATGTCATGCACGCTGAAGGAATGTCATGTGCAAATTACGAATATCATGCACACTGAAGAAATGTCAGCACATTGAAGTAGTGTAATGACACTGAAGGAATATCATGCACACTGTAGGAATGTGAGCATATTGATGTAATGTTATGCACACTGAAGAAGGTTCAGCACACTGAAGGAATGTCAGGCAAACTGTTGGAATATCAGCCCACTGAAGGAATGTCATGCACACTGAAGAAATGTCAGCAGAATGAATGAATGCAATGCGCATTGAAGGAATGTCATGTACACTAAAGAAATGTCAGCACACTAAAGGAATGTCATGCACACTGAAGGAATGTCATGCACACTGAAGGAATGTTAGAGCACTGAAGGAATGTCATGCACACAAAAACAATTTCATGCAAACTGAAGGAATGTCAGCACACTGAAGTAATGTTAGGAGACTGATGGAATGTCATGCATGCTGAAGAAATGTCATGGACGCTGTAGGAATGTCATGCACAAAGTACGAATGTCATGCACACTGAAGAAATGTCAGCAGACTGAAGGAATGTCATGCACACTGAAAGATTCTCATGCACACTGAAGAAATGTCAGGACACTGAAGTAATGTGGTGACACTGAATGAATGTCATGCACCATGAAGAAATGTCAGCACACTGATGAAATGTTAGAGCACTGAAGGAATTTCAGCACTCTGAAGGAATGTCTTGCACACAAAAAGCCTGTCATGCACAATGAAGGAATGTCAGCACACTGAAAGAATGTCATGCACACTGAAGAAATGTCAGCAGAATGTAGGAATGTCATGCACACTGAAGGAATCTTGTGCACACTGAAGGAATGTCAGGACAGTGAAGTAATGTGTTGCACACTGAAGGAATGTCAGCACACTGAAGGAATATTAGAGCACTCAAGAAATGCACGCACACTGAAGGAATGTCATGCAGACTGAAGGAATGTCAGCAGTTGAAGGAAGGTCAGCACACTGAAGGAATGTCATGCACACTAAAGGAATGTGAGCACACTGAAGTAATGTCAGGACACTGACGGAATGTCATGCACACTGAAGGAATGTCATGCACACTGACGGAATGTTAGCACACTGAAGGAATATCATGCAAACTGAAGGAATGTTAGCACACTTAAGGAATATCATGCACACTAAAGGAACGTTAGCACACTGAAGGAATGTCATGCACACTGAAGGAATGTTAGCACACTGATGGAATGTCATGCACACTGAAGGAATGTCAGCGCACTGAAGGAATGTCATGCACACTAAAGGAATGTCATCCACACTGAAGGAATGTCAGCGCACTGAAGGAATGTCATGCACACTAAAGGAATGTCATCCACACTGAAGAAATGTGAGCGCACTAAAGGAATGTTAGCACACTGAAGGAATGTCCTGCCCAGTGAAGGAATGTCATGCACACTGGAGAAATGTCATCCACACTGAAGGAATGTGAGCGCACTGAAGGAATGTCATGCACACTAAAGGAATGTCATCCAGATTGAAGGAATGTGAGCGCACTGAAGGAATGTGAGTGCACTGAAGGATTGTCATGCACATTGAAGGAATGTCTAGCACACTGAATGAATGTCAGGCACACTAAAGGAATGTCATCCACACTGAAGGAATGAGAGCACACTGAAGGAATGTCATTCACACTGAAGGAATGTCATGCAAACTGAAGGAATGTCATGCACACTGAAGGAATGTCATTCACACTGAAGGAATGTCATGCAAACTGAAGGAATGTCATGCACACTGAAGGAATGTCAGCACACTGAAGGAATGTCATCCACTCTGAAGGAATGTCATGCACACTGAAGGAATGCCATGCACACTGAAGGAATGTCATGCACACTGTAGGAATGTGAGCGCACTGATGCAATGTGATGCAAACTGAGGAAATTTCAGCACAATGAAGGAATGTCAGGCAAACTGAATGTGTGTCATTCACACTGAAGGAATGTCATACCCACAAGGAATGTCATGCACACTGAATGAATGTCTTGCAAACTTTTGGTTTGGCATGCACATTGAGCAAATGTCATGTATTCTGAAGGAATTTTAGCAAAATGAATGAAATTAATGCACTCTGACGGAATGTCATGCACAATGAATGAATGTTCTGCATACTGAAGGAACGTCATGCACACTCATAGAATGACATGCACACTGAAGGAATGACATGCACACTGAAGGAATGTCATGCACACAGTACGAATGTCAGCACACTTAAGCAATATCATGCGCACTGGAGGAATATCATGCACACTGAAGGAATGTCATGCACACAAAAGCAATTTCATGCACACTGAAGGACTGTCAGGAGTCAGATGGAATGTCATGCATGCTGAAGAAATGTCATGCACGCTGAAGGAATGTCATGTGCAAATTACGAATATCATGCACACTGAAGAAATGTCAGCACATTGAAGTAGTGTAATGACACTGAAGGAATATCATGCACACTGTAGGAATGTGAGCATATTGATGTAATGTTATGCACACTGAAGAAGGTTCAGCACACTGAAGGAATGTCAGGCAAACTGTTGGAATATCAGCCCACTGAAGGAATGTCATGCACACTGAAGAAATGTCAGCAGAATGAATGAATGCAATGCGCATTGAAGGAATGTCATGTACACTAAAGGAATGTCAGCACACTAAAGGAATGTCATGCACACTGAAGGAATGTCATGCACACTGAAGGAATGTTAGAGCACTGAAGGAATGTCATGCACACAAAAACAATTTCATGCAAACTGAAGGAATGTCAGCACACTGAAGTAATGTTAGGAGACTGATGGAATGTCATGCATGCTGAAGAAATGTCATGGACGCTGTAGGAATGTCATGCACAAAGTACGAATGTCATGCACACTGAAGAAATGTCAGCAGACTGAAGGAATGTCATGCACACTGAAAGATTCTCATGCACACTGAAGAAATGTCAGGACACTGAAGTAATGTGGTGACACTGAATGAATGTCATGCACCATGAAGAAATGTCAGCACACTGATGAAATGTTAGAGCACTGAAGGAATTTCAGCACTCTGAAGGAATGTCTTGCACACAAAAAGCCTGTCATGAACAATGAAGGAATGTCAGCACACTGAAAGAATGTCATGCACACTGAAGAAATGTCAGCAGAATGTAGGAATGTCATGCACACTGAAGGAATCTTGTGCACACTGAAGGAATGTCAGGACAGTGAAGTAATGTGTTGCACACTGAAGGAATGTCAGCACACTGAAGGAATATTAGAGCACTCAAGAAATGCACGCACACTGAAGGAATGTCATGCAGACTGAAGGAATGTCAGCAGTTGAAGGAAGGTCAGCACACTGAAGGAATGTCATGCACACTAAAGGAATGTGAGCACACTGAAGTAATGTCAGGACACTGACGGAATGTCATGCACACTGAAGGAATGTCATGCACACTGACGGAATGTTAGCACCCTGAAGGAATATCATGCAAACTGAAGGAATGTTAGCACACTTAAGGAATATCATGCACACTAAAGGAACGTTAGCACACTGAAGGAATGTCATGCACACTGAAGGAATGTTAGCACACTGATGGAATGTCATGCACACTGAAGGAATGTCAGCGCACTGAAGGAATGTCATGCACACTAAAGGAATGTCATCCACACTGAAGGAATGTCAGCGCACTGAAGGAATGTCATGCACACTAAAGGAATGTCATCCACACTGAAGAAATGTGAGCGCACTAAAGGAATGTTAGCACACTGAAGGAATGTCCTGCCCAGTGAAGGAATGTCATGCACACTGGAGAAATGTCATCCACACTGAAGGAATGTGAGCGCACTGAAGGAATGTCATGCACACTAAAGGAATGTCATCCAGATTGAAGGAATGTGAGCGCACTGAAGGAATGTGAGTGCACTGAAGGATTGTCATGCACATTGAAGGAATGTCTAGCACACTGAATGAATGTCAGGCACACTAAAGGAATGTCATCCACACTGAAGGAATGAGAGCACACTGAAGGAATGTCATTCATACTGAAGGAATGTCATGCAAACTGAAAGAATATCATGCACACTGAAGGAATGTCATTCACACTGAAGGAATGTCATGCAAACTGAAGGAATGTCATGCACACTGAAGGAATGTCAGCACACTGAAGGAATGTCATCCACTCTGAAGGAATGTCATGCACACTGAAGGAATGCCATGCACACTGAAGGAATGTCATGCACACTGTAGGAATGTGAGCGCACTGATGCAATGTGATGCAAACTGAGGAAATTTCAGCACAATGAAGGAATGTCAGGCAAACTGAATGTGTGTCATTCACACTGAAGGAATGTCATACCCACAAGGAATGTCATGCACACTGAATGAATGTCTTGCAAACTTTTGGTTTGGCATGCACATTGAGCAAATGTCATGTATTCTGAAGGAATTTTAGCAAAATGAATGAAATTAATGCACTCTGACGGAATGTCATGCACAATGAATGAATGTTCTGCATACTGAAGGAACGTCATGCACACTCATAGAATGACATGCACACTGAAGGAATGACATGCACACTGAAGGAATGTCATGCACACAGTACGAATGTCAGCACACTTAAGCAATATCATGCGCACTGGAGGAATATCATGCACACTGAAGGAATGTCATGCACACAAAAGCAATTTCATGCACACTGAAGGACTGTCAGGAGTCAGATGGAATGTCATGCATGCTGAAGAAATGTCATGCACGCTGAAGGAATGTCATGTGCAAATTACGAATATCATGCACACTGAAGAAATGTCAGCACATTGAAGTAGTGTAATGACACTGAAGGAATATCATGCACACTGTAGGAATGTGAGCATATTGATGTAATGTTATGCACACTGAAGAAGGTTCAGCACACTGAAGGAATGTCAGGCAAACTGTTGGAATATCAGCCCACTGAAGGAATGTCATGCACACTGAAGAAATGTCAGCAGAATGAATGAATGCAATGCGCATTGAAGGAATGTCATGTACACTAAAGGAATGTCAGCACACTAAAGGAATGTCATGCACACTGAAGGAATGTCATGCACACTGAAGGAATGTTAGAGCACTGAAGGAATGTCATGCACACAAAAACAATTTCATGCAAACTGAAGGAATGTCAGCACACTGAAGTAATGTTAGGAGACTGATGGAATGTCATGCATGCTGAAGAAATGTCATGGACGCTGTAGGAATGTCATGCACAAAGTACGAATGTCATGCACACTGAAGAAATGTCAGCAGACTGAAGGAATGTCATGCACACTGAAAGATTCTCATGCACACTGAAGAAATGTCAGGACACTGAAGTAATGTGGTGACACTGAATGAATGTCATGCACCATGAAGAAATGTCAGCACACTGATGAAATGTTAGAGCACTGAAGGAATTTCAGCACTCTGAAGGAATGTCTTGCACACAAAAAGCCTGTCATGCACAATGAAGGAATGTCAGCACACTGAAAGAATGTCATGCACACTGAAGAAATGTCAGCAGAATGTAGGAATGTCATGCACACTGAAGGAATCTTGTGCACACTGAAGGAATGTCAGGACAGTGAAGTAATGTGTTGCACACTGAAGGAATGTCAGCACACTGAAGGAATATTAGAGCACTCAAGAAATGCACGCACACTGAAGGAATGTCATGCAGACTGAAGGAATGTCAGCAGTTGAAGGAATGTCAGCACACTGAAGGAATGTCATGCACACTAAAGGAATGTGAGCACACTGAAGTAATGTCAGGACACTGACGGAATGTCATGCACACTGAAGGAATGTCATGCACACTGACGGAATGTTAGCACCCTGAAGGAATATCATGCAAACTGAAGGAATGTTAGCACACTTAAGGAATATCATGCACACTAAAGGAACGTTAGCACACTGAAGGAATGTCATGCACACTGAAGGAATGTTAGCACACTGATGGAATGTCATGCACACTGAAGGAATGTCAGCGCACTGAAGGAATGTCATGCACACTAAAGGAATGTCATCCACACTGAAGGAATGTCAGCGCACTGAAGGAATGTCATGCACACTAAAGGAATGTCATCCACACTGAAGAAATGTGAGCGCACTAAAGGAATGTTAGCACACTGAAGGAATGTCCTGCCCAGTGAAGGAATGTCATGCACACTGGAGAAATGTCATCCACACTGAAGGAATGTGAGCGCACTGAAGGAATGTCATGCACACTAAAGGAATGTCATCCAGATTGAAGGAATGTGAGCGCACTGAAGGAATGTGAGTGCACTGAAGGATTGTCATGCACATTGAAGGAATGTCTAGCACACTGTATGAATGTCAGGCACACTAAAGGAATGTCATCCACACTGAAGGAATGAGAGCACACTGAAGGAATGTCATTCACACTGAAGGAATGTCATGCAAACTGAAGGAATGTCATGCACACTGAAGGAATGTCATTCACACTGAAGGAATGTCATGCAAACTGAAGGAATGTCATGCACACTGAAGGAATGTCAGCACACTGAAGGAATGTCATCCACTCTGAAGGAATGTCATGCACACTGAAGGAATGCCATGCACACTGAAGGAATGTCATGCACGCTGTAGGAATGTGAGCGCACTGATGCAATGTGATGCAAACTGAGGAAATTTCAGCACAATGAAGGAATGTCAGGCAAACTGAATGTGTGTCATTCACACTGAAGGAATGTCATACCCACAAGGAATGTCATGCACACTGAATGAATGTCTTGCAAACTTTTGGTTTGGCATGCACATTGAGCAAATGTCATGTATTCTGAAGGAATTTTAGCAAAATGAATGAAATTAATGCACTCTGACGGAATGTCATGCACAATGAATGAATGTTCTGCATACTGAAGGAACGTCATGCACACTCATAGAATGACATGCACACTGAAGGAATGACATGCACACTGAAGGAATGTCATGCACACAGTACGAATGTCAGCACACTTAAGCAATATCATGCGCACTGGAGGAATATCATGCACACTGTAGGAACGTGAGCACACTGATGCAATGTGATGCACACTGCAGAAAGTTCAGCACACTGAAGGAATGTCAGGCAAACTGATGAAATGTCAGCCCAATAAAGGAATGTCATGCACACTGAAGAAATGACAGCCGAATGAATGAATGTAAGGCACATTAAAGGAATGTCAGCACACTGAAGGAATGGCATTCACACTGAAGGAATGTCAGCACACTGAATGATTGTAATGCGCTCTGAAGGAATGTCATGCACACTGAAGGAATGTCAGCAAACTGAAGGAATGTCAGCACATTGAAGGAATGTCAGCACAATGAATGAATGTAATGCACACTGAAGGAATGTCAGCACACTGAAGGAATGTCAGCACACTGAATGAATGTAATGCACACTGAAGGAATGTCATGCACACTGAAGGAATGTCAGCACACTGAATGAATGTCAGCACATTGAATGAATGTAATGCACACTGAAGGAATGTCAGCACACTGAATGAATGTAATGCATGCCGAAGGAATGTCATGCACACTGAAGGAATGTCAGCACACTGAAGGAATGTCATGCACACTGAAGGAATGTCATGCACACTTTAGGAATGTCATCACACTGAAGGAATGTCAGCACACTGAATGAATGTAATGCACACTGAAGGAATGTCAGCACACTGAAGGAATGTCATGCACCCTGAAGGAATGTCATGCACACTGAAGGAATGTCAGCACACTGAATGAATGTAATGCACACTGAAGGAATGTCATGCACACTGAAGGAATGTCATGCTCACTGAAGGAATGTCAGCACACTGAAGGAATGTCATGCGGACTGAAGGAATGTCAGCACACTGATGGATTGTAAGCAAACTGAAGGAAATTCATGCACACTGAAGGAATGTCATGCACACTGAAGGAATGTCATGCACACTGAAGGAATGTCATGCACACTGAAGGAATGTCAGCACACTGAAGGAATGTCATGCACCCTGAAGGAATGTCATGCACACTGAAGGAATGTCAGCACACTGAAGGAATGTCATGCACACTGAAGGAATGTCATGCACACTGAAGGAATGTCATGCTCACTGAAGGAATGTCAGCACACTGAAGGAATGTCATGCGGACTGAAGGAATGTCAGCACACTGATGGATTGTAAGCAAACTGAAGGAAATTCATGCACACTGAAGGAATGTCATGCACACTGAAGGAATGTCATGCACACTGAAGGAATGTCATGTGCAATGAAGAAATGTGAGCACACTGACGGAACGTCATGCAAATTGAAGAAATTTGCAGACGCTGAATGAATGTCACGCAGACTAAAGGAAGGTCATCATACTGACAGATTGTCAGGCACAATGAAGGAATGTCAGCAGACCGAAAAATTATCAGGCACAATGAAGGAATTTCAGCACACCGTAGGAATATCATGCAAACCGAATGAATGTCAGACACACTGAAGGAATGTCATGCACACTGAAGGAATTTTATGGTCACTGAAGGAATGTTATGTGCAATGAAGGATTGTCAGCAAACTGAAGGAAGATCATGCACACTGAAGAAATGTCAGCACACTGAAGGAATATCATGCTCACTGAAGGTATGTGAGCACACTGAAGTAATGTCAGTACACTGAAGGAATGTGACGAACACTGAATGAATGTCAGCACACTTGAGAAATGTCAGCACACTGAAGGAATGTCAGAGCACTGAAGGAATTTCAGCACTCTGAAGGAATGTCTTGCACACAAAAAGCCTGTCATGCACAATGAAGGAATGTCAGCACACTGAAGAAATGTCAGGACACTGAAGTAATGTGGTGACACTGAATGAATGTCATGCACCATGAAGAAATGTCAGCACACTGATGAAATGTTAGAGCACTGAAGGAATTTCAGCACTCTGAAGGAATGTCTTGCACACAAAAAGCCTGTCATGCACAATGAAGGAATGTCAGCACACTGAAAGAATGTCATGCACACTGAAGGAATCTTGTGCACACTGAAGGAATGTCAGGACAGTGAAGTAATGTGTTGCACACTAAAGGAATGTCAGAACACTGAAGGAATATTAGAGCACTAAAGAAATGCACACACACTGAAGGAATGTCATGCAGACTGAAGGAATGTCAGCAGTTGAAGGAAGGTCAGCACACTGAAGGAATGTCATGCACACTAAAGGAATGTGAGCACACTGAAGTAATGTCAGGACACTGATGGAATGTCATGCACACTGAAGGAATGTTATGCACACTGAAGGAATGTTAGCACACTGAAGGAATATCATGCAAACTGAAGGAATGATAGCACACTGAAGGAATATCATGCAAACTGAAGGAATGATAGCACACTGAAGGAATATCATGCACACTAAAGGAATGTTAGCAAACTGAAGGAATGTCATGCACACTGAAGGAATGTCAGCACCCTGATGGATTGTAAGCAAACTGAAGGAAATTCATGCACACTGAAGGAATGTCATGCACACTGAAGGAATGTCATGCACACTGAAGGAATGTCATCCACTCTGAAGGAATGTCATGCACACTGAAGGAATGCCATGCACACTGAAGGAATGTCATGCACACTGTAGGAATGTGAGCGCACTGATGCAATGTGATGCAAACTGAGGAAATTTCAGCACAATGAAGGAATGTCAGGCAAACTGAATGTGTGTCATTCACACTGAAGGAAAGTCATACCCACAAGGAATGTCATGCACACTGAATGAATGTCTTGCAAACTTTTGGTTTGGCATGCACATTGAGCAAATGTCATGTATTCTGAAGGAATTTTAGCAAAATGAATTAAATTAATGCACTCTGACGGAATGTCATGCACAATGAATGAATGTTCTGCATACTGAAGGAACGTCATGAACACTCAAGGAATGACATGCACACTGAAGGAATGATATGCACACTGAAGGAATGTCATGCACACAGTACGAATGTCAGCACACTTAAGCAATATCATGCGCACTGGAGGAATATCATGCACAATGTAGGAACGTGAGCACACTGATGCAATGTGATGCGCACTGCAGAAAGTTCAGCACACTGAAGGAATGTCAGGCAAACTGATGAAATGTCAGCCCAATAAAGGAATGTCATGCACACTGAAGAAATGACAGCCGAATGAATGAATGTAAGGCACATTAAAGGAATGTCAGCACACTTAAGGAATGGCATGCACACTGAAGGAATGTCAGCACACTGAATTATTGTAATGCGCTCTGAAGGAATGTCATGCACACTGAAGGAATGTCAGCAAACTGAAGGAATGTCAGCACATTGAAGGAATGTCAGCACACTGAATGAATGTAATGCACACTGAAGGAATGTCAGCACACTGAAGGAATGTCAGCACACTGAATGAATGTAATGCACACTGAAGGAATGTCAGCACACTGAAGGAATGTCAGCACACTGAATGAATGTAATGCACACTGAAGGAATGTCATGCACACTGAAGGAATGTCAGCACACTGAATGAATGTCAGCACATTGAATGAATGTAATGCACACTGAAGGAATGTCAGCACACTGAAGGAATGTCAGCACAATGAATGAATGTAATGCATGCTGAAGGAATGTCATGCACACTGAAGGAATGTCAGCACACTGAAGGAATGTCATGCACACTGAAGGAATGTCATGCACACTTTAGGAATGTCATCACACTGAAGGAATGTCAGCACACTGAATGAATGTAATGCACACTGAAGGAATGTCAGCACACTGAAGGAATGTCATGCACCCTGAAGGAATGTCATGCACCCTGAAGGAATGTCATGCACACTGAAGGAATGTCAGCACACTGAATGAATGTAATGCATGCTGAAGGAATGTCATGCACACTGAAGCAATGTCAGCACACTGAAGGAATGTCAGCACACTGAATGAATGTAAAGCATGCTGAAGGAATGTCATGCACACTGAAGCAATGTCAGCACACTGAAGGAATGTCATGCACACTGAAGGAATGTCATGCACACTTTAGGAATGTCATCACACTGAAGGAATGTCAGCACACTGAATGAATGTAATGCACACTGAAGGAATGTCAGCACACTGAAGGAATGTCATGCACCCTGAAGGAATGTCATGCACACTGAAGGAATGTCAGCACACTGAATGAATGTAATGCACACTGAAGGAATGTCATGCACACTGAAGGAATGTCATGCTCACTGAAGGAATGTCAGCACACTGAAGGAATGTCATGCGGACTGAAGGAATGTCAGCACCCTGATGGATTGTAAGCAAACTGAAGGAAATTCATGCACACTGAAGGAATGTCATGCACACTGAAGGAATGTCATGCACACTGAAGGAATGTCATCCACTCTGAAGGAATGTCATGCACACTGAAGGAATGCCATGCACACTGAAGGAATGTCATGCACACTGTAGGAATGTGAGCGCACTGATGCAATGTGATGCAAACTGAGGAAATTTCAGCACAATGAAGGAATGTCAGGCAAACTGAATGTGTGTCATTCACACTGAAGGAAAGTCATACCCACAAGGAATGTCATGCACACTGAATGAATGTCTTGCAAACTTTTGGTTTGGCATGCACATTGAGCAAATGTCATGTATTCTGAAGGAATTTTAGCAAAATGAATGAAATTAATGCACTCTGACGGAATGTCATGCACAATGAATGAATGTTCTGCATACTGAAGGAACGTCATGAACACTCAAGGAATGACATGCACACTGAAGGAATGACATGCACACTGAAGGAATGTCATGCACACAGTACGAATGTCAGCACACTTAAGCAATATCATGCGCACTGGAGGAATATCATGCACAATGTAGGAACGTGAGCACACTGATGCAATGTGATGCGCACTGCAGAAAGTTCAGCACACTGAAGGAATGTCAGGCAAACTGATGAAATGTCAGCCCAATAAAGGAATGTCATGCACACTGAAGAAATGACAGCCGAATGAATGAATGTAAGGCACATTAAAGGAATGTCAGCACACTTAAGGAATGGCATGCACACTGAAGGAATGTCAGCACACTGAATTATTGTAATGCGCTCTGAAGGAATGTCATGCACACTGAAGGAATGTCAGCAAACTGAAGGAATGTCAGCACATTGAAGGAATGTCAGCACACTGAATGAATGTAATGCACACTGAAGGAATGTCAGCACACTGAAGGAATGTCAGTACACCGAATGAATGTAATGCACACTGAAGGAATGTCATGCACACTGAAGGAATGTCAGCACACTGAATGAATGTCAGCACATTGAATGAATGTAATGCACACTGAAGGAATGTCAGCACACTGAAGGAATGTCAGCGCAATGAATGAATGTAATGCATGCTGAAGGAATGTCATGCACACTGAAGGAATGTCAGCACACTGAAGGAATGTCATGCACACTGAAGGAATGTCATGCACACTTTAGGAATGTCATCACACTGAACGAATGTCAGCACACTGAATGAATGTAATGCACACTGAAGGAATGTCAGCACACTGAAGGAATGTCATGCACCCTGAAGGAATGTCATGCACACTGAAGGAATGTCAGCACACTGAATGAATGTAATGCACACTGAAGGAATGTCATGCTCACTGAAGGAATGTCAGCACACTGAAGGAATGTCATGCACACTTTAGGAATGTCATCACACTAAAGGAATTTCAGCACACTGAATGAATGTAATGCACACTGAAGGAATGTCAGCACACTGAAGGAATGTCATGCACCCTGAAGGAATGTCATGCACACTGAAGGAATGTCAGCACACTGAATGAATGTAATGCACACTGAAGGAATGTCATGCTCACTGAAGGAATGTCAGCACACTGAAGGAATGTCATGCGGACTGAAGGAATGTCAGCACACTGATGGATTGTAAGCAAACTGAAGGAAATTCATGCACACTGAAGGAATGTCATGCTCACTGAAGGAATGTCATGCACACTGAAGGAATGTCATGCACCCTGAAGGAATGTCATGCACACTGAAGGAATGTCAGCACACTGAATGAATGTAATGCACACTGAAGGAATGTCATGCACACTGAAGGAATGTCATGCTCACTGAAGGAATGTCAGCACACTGAAGGAATGTCATGCGGACTGAAGGAATGTCAGCACACTGATGGATTGTAAGCAAACTGAAGGAAATTCATGCACACTGAAGGAATGTCATGCACACTGAAGGAATGTCATGCACACTGAAGGAATGTCATGCACACTGAAGGAATGTCATGCACCCTGAAGGAATGTCATGCACACTGAAGGAATGTCAGCACACTGAATGAATGTAATGCACACTGAAGGAATGTCATGCACACTGAAGGAATGTCATGCTCACTGAAGGAATGTCAGCACACTGAAGGAATGTCAGCACACTGAATGAATGTAATGCACACTGAAGGAATGTCATGCACACTGAAGGAATGTCAGCACACTGAATGATTGTAATGCGCTCTGAAGGAATGTCATGCACACTGAAGGAATGTCAGCACACTGAAGGAATGTCAGCACACTGAAGGAATGTCAGCACAATGAATGAATGTAATGCACACTGAAGGAATGTGAGCACACTGAAGGAATGTCAGCACACTGAATGAATGTAATGCACACTGAAGGAATGTCATGCACACTGAAGGAATGTCAGCACACTGAATGAATGTAATGCATGCTGAAGGAATGTCATGCACACTGAAGGAATGTCAGCACACTGAAGGAATGTCAGCACACTGAATGAATGTAAAGCATGCTGAAGGAATGTCATGCACACTGAAGCAATGTCAGCACACTGAAGGAATGTCATGCACACTGAATGAATGTAATGCATGCTGAAAGAATGTCATGCACACTGAAGGAATGTCAGCACACTGAAGGAATGTCATGCACACTGAAGGAATGTCATGCACACTTTAGGAATGTCATCACACTGAAGGAATGTCAGCACACTGAATGAATGTAATGCACACTGAAGGAATGTCAGCACACTGAAGGAATGTCATGCACCCTGAAGGAATGTCATGCACACTGAAGGAATGTCAGCACACTGAATGAATGTAATGCACACTGAAGGAATGTCAAGCACACTGAAGGAATGTCATGCTCACTGAAGGAATGTCAGCACACTGAAGGAATGTCATGCGGACTGAAGGAATGTCAGCACCCTGATGGATTGTAAGCAAACTGAAGGAAATTCATGCACACTGAAGGAATGTCATGCACACTGAAGGAATGTCATGCACACTGAAGGAATGTCATCCACTCTGAAGGAATGTCATGCACACTGAAGGAATGCCATGCACACTGAAGGAATGTCATGCACACTGTAGGAATGTGAGCGCACTGATGCAATGTGATGCAAACTGAGGAAATTTCAGCACAATGAAGGAATGTCAGGCAAACTGAATGTGTGTCATTCACACTGAAGGAAAGTCATACCCACAAGGAATGTCATGCACACTGAATGAATGTCTTGCAAACTTTTGGTTTGGCATGCACATTGAGCAAATGTCATGTATTCTGAAGGAATTTTAGCAAAATGAATGAAATTAATGCACTCTGACGGAATGTCATGCACAATGAATGAATGTTCTGCATACTGAAGGAACGTCATGAACACTCAAGGAATGACATGCACACTGAAGGAATGACATGCACACTGAAGGAATGTCATGCACACAGTACGAATGTCAGCACACTTAAGCAATATCATGCGCACTGGAGGAATATCATGCACAATGTAGGAACGTGAGCACACTGATGCAATGTGATGCGCACTGCAGAAAGTTCAGCACACTGAAGGAATGTCAGGCAAACTGATGAAATGTCAGCCCAATAAAGGAATGTCATGCACACTGAAGAAATGACAGCCGAATGAATGAATGTAAGGCACATTAAAGGAATGTCAGCACACTTAAGGAATGGCATGCACACTGAAGGAATGTCAGCACACTGAATGATTGTAATGCGCTCTGAAGGAATGTCATGCACACTGAAGGAATGTCAGCAAACTGAAGGAATGTCAGCACATTGAAGGAATGTCAGCACACTGAATGAATGTAATGCACACTGAAGGAATGTCAGCACACTGAAGGAATGTCAGCACACTGAATGAATGTAATGCACACTGAAGGAATGTCAGCACACTGAAGGAATGTCAGCACACTGAATGAATGTAATGCACACTGAAGGAATGTCATGCACACTGAAGGAATGTCAGCACACTGAATGAATGTCAGCACATTGAATGAATGTAATGCACACTGAAGGAATGTCAGCACACTGAAGGAATGTCAGCACAATGAATGAATGTAATGCATGCTGAAGGAATGTCATGCACACTGAAGGAATGTCAGCACACTGAAGGAATGTCATGCACACTGAAGGAATGTCATGCACACTTTAGGAATGTCATCACACTGAAGGAATGTCAGCACACTGAATGAATGTAATGCACACTGAAGGAATGTCAGCACACTGAAGGAATGTCATGCACCCTGAAGGAATGTCATGCACACTGAAGGAATGTCAGCACACTGAATGAATGTAATGCACACTGAAGGAATGTCATGCTCACTGAAGGAATGTCAGCACACTGAAGGAATGTCATGCACACTTTATGAATGTCATCACACTGAAGGAATTTCAGCACACTGAATGAATGTAATGCACACTGAAGGAATGTCAGCACACTGAAGGAAAGTCATGCACCCTGAAGGAATGTCATGCACACTGAAGGAATGTCAGCACACTGAATGAATGTAATGCACACAGAAGGAATGTCATGCTCACTGAAGGAATGTCAGCACACTGAAGGAATGTCATGCGGACTGAAGGAATGTCAGCACACTGATGGATTGTAAGCAAACTGAAGGAAATTCATGCACACTGAAGGAATGTCATGCACACTGAAGGAATGTCATGCACACTGAAGGAATGTCATGCACACTGAAGGAATGTCATGCACACTGAAGGAATGTCATGCACACTGAAGGAATGTCAGCACACTGAATGAATGTAATGCACACTGAAGGAATGTCATGCACACTGAAGGAATGTCATGCTCACTGAAGGAATGTCAGCACACTGAAGGAATGTCATGCGGACTGAAGGAATGTCAGCACACTGATGGATTGTAAGCAAACTGAAGGAAATTCATGCACACTGAAGGAATGTCATGCACACTGAAGGAATGTCATGCACACTGATGGAATGTCATGTGCAATGAAGAAATGTGAGCACACTGACGGAATGTCATGCAAATTGAAGAAATTTGCAGACGCTGAATGAATGTCACGCAGACTAAAGGAAGGTCATCATACTGACAGATTGTCAGGCACAATGAAGGAATGTCAGCAGACCGAAAAATTATCAGGCACAATGAAGGAATTTCAGCACACCGTAGGAATATCGTGCACACCGAATGAATGTCAGACACACTGAAGGAATGTCTTGCACACTGCAGGAATGTCGTCTGCATTGAAAAATTTTTATGCACACTGAAGGAATGTCAGCCCAGTGAAGGCATGTCAGCACACTGATGGAAAGTCATGCAAACTGTTGGAATGCCATGCACACTAAAGGAATGTCAGCACACTGAAGGAATGTCATGCACACTAAAGGAATGTCAGCCCACTGAAGGAATGTCATGCACACTGAAGGAATGTCAGCACACTGAAGGAATGTCATGCACACAAAAGCAATTTCATGCACACTGAAGGACTGTCAGGAGTCAGATGGAATGTCATGCATGCTGAAGAAATGTCATGGACGCTGCAGGAATGTCATGTGCAAATTACGAATATCATGCACACTGAAGAAATGTCAGCACATTGAAGGAGTGTAATGACACTGAAGGAATATCATGCACACTGTAGGAATATGAGCATATTGATGTAATGTTATGCACACTGAAGAAGGTTCAGCACACTGAAGGAATGTCAGGCAAACTGTTGGAATATCAGCCCACTGAAGGAATGTCATGCACACTGAAGAAATGTCAGCCGAATGAATGAATGCAATGCGCATTGAAGGAATGTCATGTACACTAAAGGAATGTCAGCACACTAAAGGAATGTCATGCACACTGAAGGAATGTCATGCACACTGAAGGAATGTCAGAGCACTGAAGGAATGTCATGCACACAAAAACAATTTCATGCAAACTGAAGGAATGTCAGCACACTGAAGTAATGTTAGGAGACTGATGGAATGTCATGCATGCTAAAGAAATGTCATGGACGCTGTAGGAATGTCATGCACAAAGTACGAATGTCATGCACACTGAAGAAATGTCAGCAGACTGAAGGAATGTCATGCACACTGAAAGATTCTCATGCACACTGAAGAAATGTCAGGACACTGAAGTAATGTGGTGACACTGAATGAATGTCATGCACCATGAAGAAATGTCAGCACACTGATGAAATGTTGGAGCACTGAAGGAATTTCAGCACTCTGAAGGAATGTCTTGCACACAAAAAGCCTGTCATGCACAATGAAGGAATGTCAGCACACTGAAAGAATGTCATGCACACTGAAGAAATGTCAGCAGAATGTAGGAATGTCATGCACACTGAAGGAATCTTGTGCACACTGAAGGAATGTCAGGACAGTGAAGTAATGTGTTGCACACTGAAGGAATGTCAGCACACTGAAGGAATATTAGAGCACTAAAGAAATGCACGCACACTGAAGGAATGTCATGCAGACTGAAGGAATGTCAGCAGTTGAAGGAAGGTCAGCACACTGAATGAATGTAATGCACACTGAAGGAATGTCAGCACACTGAAGGAATGTCAGCACACTGAATGAATGTAATGCACAATGAAGGAATGTCATGCACACTGAAGGAATGTCAGCACACTGAATGAATGTCAGCACATTGAATGAATGTAATGCACACTGAAGGAATGTCAGCACACTGAAGGAATGTCAGCACAATGAATGAATGTAATGCATGCTGAAGGAATGTCATGCACACTGAAGGAATGTCAGCACACTGAAGGAATGTCATGCACACTGAAGGAATGTCATGCACACTTTAGGAATGTCATCACACTGAAGGAATGTCAGCACACTGAATGAATGTAATGCACACTGAAGGAATGTCAGCACACTGAAGGAATGTCATGCACCCTGAAGGAATGTCATGCACACTGAAGGAATGTCAGCACACTGAATGAATGTAATGCACACTGAAGGAATGTCATGCTCACTGAAGGAATGTCAGCACACTGAAGGAATGTCATGCACACTGAAGGAATGTCATGCACACTTTAGGAATGTCATCACACTGAAGGAATTTCAGCACACTGAATGAATGTAATGCACACTGAAGGAATGTCAGCACACTGAAGGAATGTCATGCACCCTGAAGGAATGTCATGCACACTGAAGGAATGTCAGCACACTGAATGAATGTAATGCACACTGAAGGAATGTCATGCTCACTGAAGGAATGTCAGCACACTGAAGGAATGTCATGCGGACTGAAGGAATGTCAGCACACTGATGGATTGTAAGCAAACTGAAGGAAATTCATGCACACTGAAGGAATGTCATGCACACTGAAGGAATGTCATGCACACTGAAGGAATGTCATGCACACTGAAGGAATGTCATGCACACTGAAGGAATGTCATGCACCCGGAAAGAATGTCATGCACACTGAAGGAATGTCAGCACACTGAATGAATGTAATGCACACTGAAGGAATGTCATGCACACTGAAGGAATGTCATGCTCACTGAAGGAATGTCAGCACACTGAAGGAATGTCATGCGGACTGAAGGAATGTCAGCACACTGATGGATTGTAAGCAAACTGAAGGAAATTCATGCACACTGAAGGAATGTCATGCACACTGAAGGAATGTCATGCACACTGATGGAATGTCATGTGCAATGAAGAAATGTGAGCACACTGACGGAATGTCATGCAAATTGAAGAAATTTGCAGACGCTGAATGAATGTCACGCAGACTAAAGGAAGGTCATCATACTGAAAGATTGTCAGGCACAATTAGGGAATGTCAGCAGACCGAAAAATTATCAGGCACAATGAAGGAATTTCAGCACACCGTAGGAATATCATGCACACCGAATGAATGTCAGACACACTGAAGGAATGTCTTGCACACTGCAGGAATGTCGTCTGCATTGAAAAATTTTTATGCACACTGAAGGAATGTCAGCCCAGTGAAGGAATGTCAGCACACTGATGGAAAGTCATGCAAACTGTTGGAATGCCATGCACACTAAAGGAATGTCAGCACACTGAAGGAATGTCATGCACACTAAAGGAATGTCAGCCCACTGAAGGAATGTCATGCACACTGAAGGAATGTCAGCACACTGAAGGAATGTCATGCACACAAAAGCAATTTCATGCACACTGAAGGACTGTCAGGAGTCAGATGGAATGTCATGCATGCTGAAGAAATGTCATGGACGCTGCAGGAATGTCATGTGCAAATTACGAATATCATGCACACTGAAGAAATGTCAGCACATTGTAGGAGTGTAATGACACTGAAGGAATATCATGCACACTGTAGGAATATGAGCATATTGATGTAATGTTATGCACACTGAAGAAGGTTCAGCACACTGAAGGAATGTTAGGCAAACTGTTGGAATATCAGCCCACTGAAGGAATGTCATGCACACTGAAGAAATGTCAGCCGAATGAATGAATGCAATGCGCATTGAAGGAATGTCATGTACACTAAAGGAATGTCAGCACACTAAAGGAATGTCATGCACACTGAAGGAATGTCATGCACACTGAAGGAATG
The DNA here is from genome assembly GCF_017639515.1 of Carcharodon carcharias. Classification (NCBI taxonomy): domain Eukaryota; kingdom Metazoa; phylum Chordata; class Chondrichthyes; order Lamniformes; family Lamnidae; genus Carcharodon; species Carcharodon carcharias. The sequence continues at coordinate 252,757,330 of NC_054467.1, read as the reverse complement.
TCAGAGCACTGAAGGAATGTCATGCACACAAAAACAATTTCATGCAAACTGAAGGAATGTCAGCACACTGAAGTAATGTTAGGAGACTGATGGAATGTCATGCATGCTAAAGAAATGTCATGGACGCTGTAGGAATGTCATGCACAAAGTACGAATGTCATGCACACTGAAGAAATGTCAGCAGACTGAAGGAATGTCATGCACACTGAAAGATTCTCATGCACACTGAAGAAATGTCAGGACACTGAAGTAATGTGGTGACACTGAATGAATGTCATGCACCATGAAGAAATGTCAGCACACTGATGAAATGTTGGAGCGCTGAAGGAATTTCAGCACTCTGAAGGAATGTCTTGCACACAAAAAGCCTGTCATGCACAATGAAGGAATGTCAGCACACTGAAAGAATGTCATGCACATTGAAGAAATGTCAGCAGAATGTAGGAATGTCATGCACACTGAAGGAATCTTGTGCACACTGAAGGAATGTCAGGACAGTGAAGTAATGTGTTGCACACTGAAGGAATGTCAGCACACTGAAGGAATATTAGAGTACTAAAGAAATGCACGCACACTGAAGGAATGTCATGCAGACTGAAGGAATGTCAGCAGTTGAAGGAAGGTCAGCACACTGAAGGAATGTCATGCACACTAAAGGAATGTGAGCGCACTGAAGTAATGTCAGGACACTGATGGAATGTCATGCACACTGAAGGAATGTTATGCACACTGAAGGAATGTTAGCACACTGAAGGAATATCATGCACACTGAAGGAATGTTAGCACACTGAAGGAATATCATGCACACTGAAGGAATGTCAGCGCACTGAAGGAATGTCATGCACACTAAAGGAATGTCATCCACACTGAAGGAATGTCAGCACACTGAAGGAATGTCATGCACACTAAAGGAATGTCATCCACACTGAAGGAATGTGAGCGCACTAAAGGAATGTTAGCACACTGAAGGAATGTCCTGCCCAGTGAAGGAATGTCATGCACACTGGAGAAATGTCATCCACACTGAAGGAATGTGAGCGCACTGAAGGAATGTCATGCACACTAAAGGAATGTCATCCAGACTGAAGGAATGTGAGCGCACTGAAGGAATGTGTGTGCACTGAAGGATTGTCATGCACATTGAAGGAATGTCTAGCACACTGAATGAATGCCAGGCACACTAAAGGAATGTCATCCACACTGAAGGAATGAGAGTACACTGAAGGAATGTCATTCACACTGAAGGAATGTCATGCAAACTGAAGGAATGTCACGCACACTGAAGGAATGTCATTCACACTGAAGGAATGTCATGCAAACTGAAGGAATGTCATGCACACTGAAGGAATGTCAGCACACTGAAGGAATGTCATCCACTCTGAAGGAATGTCATGCACACTGAAGGAATGCCATGCACACTGAAGGAATGTCATGCACACTGTAGGAATGTGAGCGCACTGATGCAATGTGATGCAAACTGAGGAAATTTCAGCACAATGAAGGAATGTCAGGCAAACTGAATGTGTGTCATTCACACTGAAGGAAAGTCATACCCACAAGGAATGTCATGCACACTGAATGAATGTCTTGCAAACTTTTGGTATGGCATGCACATTGAGCAAATGTCTTGTATTCTGAAGGAATTTTAGCAAAATGAATGAAATTAATGCACTCTGACGGAATGTCATGCACAATGAATGAATGTTCTGCATACTGAAGGAACGTCATGAACACTCAAGGAATAACATGCACACTGAAGGAATGACATGCACACTGAAGGAATGTCATGCACACAGTACGAATGTCAGCACACTTAAGTAATTTCATGCGCGCTGGAGGATTATCATGCACACTGTAGGAACGTGAGCACACTGATGCAATGTGATGCACACTGCAGAAAGTTCAGCACACTGAAGGAAAGTCAGGCAAACTGATGAAATGTCAGCCCAGTAAAGGAATGTCATGCACACTGAAGAAATGACAGCCGAATGAATGAATGTAAGGCACATTAAAGGAATGTCAGCACACTGAAGGAATGGCATGCACACTGAAGGAATGTCAGCACACTGAATGATTGTAATGCGCTCTGAAGGAATGTCATGCACACTGAAGGAATGTCAGCACACTGAAGGAATGTCAGCACAATGAATGAATGTAATGCACACTGAAGGAATGTCAGCACACTGAAGGAATGTCAGCACACTGAATGAATGTAATGCACACTGAAGGAATGTCATGCACACTGAAGGATTGTCAGCACACTGAATGAATGTCAGCACACTGAATGAATGTAATGCACACTGAAGGAATGTCAGCACACTGAAGGAATGTCAGCACACTGAATGAATGTAAAGCATGCTGAAGGAATGTCATGCACACTGAAGGAATGTCAGCACACTGAAGGAATGTCATGCACACTGAAGGAATGTCATGCACACTTTAGGAATGTCATCACACTGAAGGAATGTCAGCACACTGAATGAATGTAATGCACACTGAAGGAATGTCAGCACACTGAAGGAAATTCATGCACCCTGAAGGAATGTCACGCCCACTGAAGGAATATCAGCACACTGAATGAATGTAATGCACACTGAAGGAAAGTCATGCACACTGAAGGAATGTCAGCACACTGAATGATTGTAATGCGCTCTGAAGGAATGTCATGCACACTGAAGGAATGTCAGCACACTGAAGGAATGTCAGGACACTGAAGGAATGTCAGCACAATGAATGAATGTAATGCACACTGAAGGAATGTCAGCACACTGAAGGAATGTCAGCACGCTGAATGAATGTAATGCACACTGAAGGAATGTCATGCACACTGAAGGAATGTCAGCACACTGAATGAATGTAATGCACGCTGAAGGAATGTCATGCACACTGAAGGAATGTCAGCACACTGAAGGAATGTCAGCACACTGAATGAATGTAATGCATGCTGAAGGAATGTCATGAACACTGAAGGAATTTCAGCACACTGAAGGAATGTCATGCACACTGAAGGAATGTCATGCACACTTTAGGAATGTCATCACCCTGAAGGAATGTCAGCACACTGAAGGAATGTCAGCACACTGAATGAATGTAATGCATGCTGAAGGAATGTCATGCACACTGAAGGAATGTCAGCACACTGAAGGATTGTCATGCACTCTGAAGGAATGTCATGCACACTTTAGGAATGTCATCACACTGAAAGAATGTCAGCACACTGAATGAATGTAATGCACACTGAAGGAATGTCATGCACACTGAAGGAATGTCAGCACACTGAATGATTGTAATGCGCTCTGAAGGAATGTCATGCACACTGAAGGAATGTCAGCACACTGAAGGAATGTCAGCACACTGAAGGAATGTCAGCACAATGAATGAATGTAATGTACTCTGAAGGAATGTCAGCACACTGAAGGAATGTCAGCACGCTGAATGAATGTAATGCACACTGAAGGAATGTCATGCACACTGAAGGAATGTCATGCACACTGAAGGAATTTCAGCAGACTGAAGGAATGTCATGCACACTGAAGGAATGTCATGCACACTTTAGGAATGTCATCACCCTGAAGGAATGTCAGCACACTGAAGGAATGTCAGCACACTGAATGAATGTAATGCATGCTGAAGAAATTTCATGCACACTGAAGGAATGTCAGCACACTGAAGGAATGTCATGCACACTGAAGGAATGTCATGCACACTTTAGGAATGTCATCACACTGAAAGAATGTCAGCACACTGAATGAATGTCATGCACCCTGAAGGAATGTCATGCACACTGAAGGAATGTCAGCACACTGAATGAATGTAATGCACACTGAAGGAATGTCTTGCACACTGAAGGAATGTCATGCTCACTGAAGTAATGTCAGCATACTGAAGGAATGTCATGCGGACTGAAGGAATGTCAGCACCCTGATGGACTGTAAGCAAACTGAAGGAAATTCATGCACACTGAAGGAATGTCATGCACACTGAAGGAATGTCATGCACACTGAAGGAATGTCATCCACTCTGAAGGAATGTCATGCACACTGAAGGAATGCCATGCACACTGAAGGAATGTCATGCACACTGTAGGAATTTGAGCGCACTGATGCAATGTGATGCAAACTGAGGAAATTTTAGCACAATGAAGAAATGTCAGGCAAACTGAATGTGTGTCATTCACACTGAAGGAATGTCATACCGACAAGGAATGTCATGCACACTGAATGAATGTCTTGCAAACTTTTGGTTTGGCATGCACATTGAGCAAATGTCATGTACTATGAAGGAATTTTAGCAAAATGAATGAAATTAATGCACTCTGACGGAATGTCATGCACAATGAATGAATGTTCTGCATACTGAAGGAACGTCATGCACACTCAAGGAATGTCATGCACACTGAAGGAATGACATGCACACTGAAGGAATGTCATGCACACAGTACGAATGTCAGCACACTTAAGCAATATCATGCGCACTGAAGGAATATCATGCACTCTGCAGGAACGTGAGCACACTGATGCAATGTGATTCACACTGCAGAAAGTTCAGCACACTGAAGGAATGTCAGGCCAACTGATGAAATGTCAGCCCAATAAAGGAATGTCATGCACACTGAAGAAATGACAGCCGAATGAATGAATGTAAGGCACATTAAAGGTACGTCAGCACACTGAAGGAATGGCATGCACACTGAAGGAATGTCAGCACACTGAATGATTGTAATGCGCTCTGAAGGAATGTCATGCACACTGAAGGAATGTCAGCACACTGAAGGAATGTCAGCACACTGAAGGAATGTCAGCACAATGAATGAATGTAATGCACACTGAGGAATGCCAGCACACTGAAGGAATGTCAGCACACTGAATGAATGTAATGCATGCTGAAGGAATGTCATGCACACTGAAGGAATGTCATCAAACTGAAGGAATGTCATGCACACTTTAGGAATGTCATCACACTGAAGGAATGTCAGCACACTGAAGGAATGTCATGCACACTGAAGGAATGTCATGCACACTGAAGGAATGTCAGCACACTGAATGAATGTAATGCACACTGAAGGAATGTCATGCACACTGAAGGAATGTCATGCTCACTGAAGGAATGTCAGCACACTGAAGGAATGTCATGCGGACTGAAGGAATGTCAGCACACTGATGGATTGTAAGCAAACTGAAGGAAATTCATGCACACTGAAGGAATGTCATGCACACTGAAGGAATGTCATGCACACTGAAGGAATGTCATGTGCAATGAAGAAATGTGAGCACACTGACGGAACGTCATGCAAATTGAAGAAATTTGCTGACGCTGAATGAATGTCACGCAGACTAAAGGAAGGTCATCATACTGAAAAATTGTCAGGCACAATGAAGGAATGTCAGCAGACCGAAAAATTATCAGGCACAATGAAGGAATTTCAGCACACTGTAGGAATATCATGCACACCGAATGAATGTCAGACACACTGAAGGAATGTCATGCACACTGAAGGAATTTTATGGTCACTGAAGGAATGTCATGTGCAATGAAGGAATGTCAGCAAACTGAAGGAAGATCATGCACACTGAAGAAATGTCAGCACACTGAAGGAATATCATGCTCACTGAAGGTATGTGAGCACACTGAAGTAATGTCAGTACACTGAAGGAATGTGACGAACACTGAATGAATGTCAGCACACTTGAGAAATGTCAGCACACTGAAGGAATGTCAGAGCACTGAAGGGATGTCATCACTCTAAAGGAATGTCATGCATGCGGAAGGAACGACAGAACACTGAAGGAATGTCTTGCACACTGCAGGAATGTCGTCTGCATTGAAAAATTTTTATGCACACTGAAGGAATGTCAGCCCATTGAAGGAATGTCAGCACACTGATGGAAAGTCATGCAAACTGTTGGAATGTCATGCACACTAAAGGAATGTCAGCACACTGAAGGAATGTCATGCACACTAAAGGAATGTCAGCCCACTGAAGGACTGTCAGGAGTCAGATGGAATGTCATGCATGCTGAAGAAATGTCATGGACGCTGAAGGAATGTCATGTGCAAATTACGAATATCATGCACACTGAAGAAATGTCAGCACATTGAAGGAGTGTAATGACACTGAAGGAATATCATGCACACTGTAGGAATGTGAGCATATTGATGTAATGTTATGCACACTGAAGAAGGTTCAGCACACTGAAGGAATGTCAGGCAAACTGTTGGAATATCAGCCCACTGAAGGAATGTCATGCACACTGAAGAAATGTCAGCCGAATGAATGAATGTAATGCGCATTGAAGGAATGTCATGTACACTAAAGGAATGTCAGCACACTAAAGGAATGTCATGCACACTGAAGGAATGTCATGCACACTGAAGGAATGTCAGAGCACTGAAGGAATGTCATGCACACAAAAACAATTTCATGCAAACTGAAGGAATGTCAGCACACTGAAGTAATGTTAGGAGACTGATGGAATGTCATGCATGCTGAAGAAATGTCATGGACGCTGTAGGAATGTCATGCACAAAGTACGAATGTCATGCACACTGAAGAAATGTCAGCAGACTGAAGGAATGTCATGCACACTGAAAGATTCTCATGCACACTGAAGAAATGTCAGGACACTGAAGTAATGTGGTGACACTGAATGAATGTCATGCACCATGAAGAAATGTCAGCACACTGATGAAATGTTAGAGCACTGAAGGAATTTCAGCACTCTGAAGGAATGTCTTGCACACAAAAAGCCTGTCATGCACAATGAAGGAATGTCAGCACACTGAAAGAATGTCATGCACACTGAAGAAATGTCAGCAGAATGTAGGAATGTCATGCACACTGAAGGAATCTTGTGCACACTGAAGGAATGTCAGGACAGTGAAGTAATGTGTTGCACACTGAAGGAATGTCAGCACACTGAAGGAATATTAGAGCACTAAAGAAATGCACACACACTGAAGGAATGAAATGCAGACTGAAGGAATGTCAGCAGTTGAAGGAAGGTCAGCACACTAAAGGAATGTCATGCACACTGAAGGAATGTCATGCACACTGAAGGAATGTCAGAGCACTGAAGGAATGTCATGCACACAAAAACAATTTCATGCAAACTGAAGGAATGTCAGCACACTGAAGGAATGTCAGCACAATGAATGAATGTAATGCACACTGAGGAATGCCAGCACACTGAAGGAATGTCAGCACACTGAATGAATGTAATGCATGCTGAAGGAATGTCATGCACACTGAAGGAATGTCAGCACACTGAAGGAATGTCATGCACACTTTAGGAATGTCATCACACTGAAGGAATGTCAGCACACTGAAGGAATGTCATGCACACTGAAGGAATGTCAGCACACTGAATGAATGTAATGCACACTGAAGGAATGTCATGCACAATGAAGGAATGTCATGCTCACTGAAGGAATGTCAGCACACTGAAGGAATGTCATGCGGACTGAAGGAATGTCAGCACACTGATGGATTGTAAGCAAACTGAAGGAAATTCATGCACACTGAAGGAATGTCATGCACACTGAAGGAATGTCATGCACACTGAAGGAATGTCATGTGCAATGAAGAAATGTGAGCACACTGACGGAACGTCATGCAAATTGAAGAAATTTGCTGACGCTGAATGAATGTCACGCAGACTAAAGGAAGGTCATCATACTGAAAAATTGTCAGGCACAATGAAGGAATGTCAGCAGACCGAAAAATTATCAGGCACAATGAAGGAATTTCAGCACACTGTAGGAATATCATGCACACCGAATGAATGTCAGACACACTGAAGGAATGTCATGCACACTGAAGGAATTTTATGGTCACTGAAGGAATGTCATGTGCAATGAAGGAATGTCAGCAAACTGAAGGAAGATCATGCACACTGAAGATATGTCAGCACACTGAAGGAATATCATGCTCACTGAAGGTATGTGAGCACACTGAAGTAATGTCAGTACACTGAAGGAATGTGACGAACACTGAATGAATGTCAGCACACTTGAGAAATGTCAGCACACTGAAGGAATGTCAGAGCACTGAAGGGATGTCATCACTCTAAAGGAATGTCATGCATACGGAAGGAACGACAGAACACTGAAGGAATGTCTTGCACACTGCAGGAATGTCGTCTGCATTGAAAAATTTTTATGCACACTGAAGGAATGTCAGCCCATTGAAGGAATGTCAGCACACTGATGGAAAGTCATGCAAACTGTTGGAATGTCATGCACACTAAAGGAATGTCAGCACACTGAAGGAATGTCATGCACACTAAAGGAATGTCAGCCCACTGAAGGACTGTCAGGAGTCAGATGGAATGTCATGCATGCTGAAGAAATGTCATGGACGCTGAAGGAATGTCATGTGCAAATTACGAATATCATGCACACTGAAGAAATGTCAGCACATTGAAGGAGTGTAATGACACTGAAGGAATATCATGCACACTGTAGGAATGTGAGCATATTGATGTAATGTTATGCACACTGAAGAAGGTTCAGCACACTGAAGGAATGTCAGGCAAACTGTTGGAATATCAGCCCACTGAAGGAATGTCATGCACACTGAAGAAATGTCAGCCGAATGAATGAATGTAATGCGCATTGAAGGAATGTCATGTACACTAAAGGAATGTCAGCACACTAAAGGAATGTCATGCACACTGAAGGAATGTCATGCACACTGAAGGAATGTCAGAGCACTGAAGGAATGTCATGCACACAAAAACAATTTCATGCAAACTGAAGGAATGTCAGCACACTGAAGTAATGTTAGGAGACTGATGGAATGTCATGCATGCTGAAGAAATGTCATGGACGCTGTAGGAATGTCATGCACAAAGTACGAATGTCATGCACACTGAAGAAATGTCAGCAGACTGAAGGAATGTCATGCACACTGAAAGATTCTCATGCACACTGAAGAAATGTCAGGACACTGAAGTAATGTGGTGACACTGAATGAATGTCATGCACCATGAAGAAATGTCAGCACACTGATGAAATGTTAGAGCACTGAAGGAATTTCAGCACTCTGAAGGAATGTCTTGCACACAAAAAGCCTGTCATGCACAATGAAGGAATGTCAGCACACTGAAAGAATGTCATGCACACTGAAGAAATGTCAGCAGAATGTAGGAATGTCATGCACACTGAAGGAATCTTGTGCACACTGAAGGAATGTCAGGACAGTGAAGTAATGTGTTGCACACTGAAGGAATGTCAGCACACTGAAGGAATATTAGAGCACTAAAGAAATGCACGCACACTGAAGGAATGTCATGCAGACTGAAGGAATGTCAGCAGTTGAAGGAAGGTCAGCACACTAAAGGAATGTCATGCACACTGAAGGAATGTCATGCACACTGAAGGAATGTCAGAGCACTGAAGGAATGTCATGCACACAAAAACAATTTCATGCAAACTGAAGGAATGTCAGCACACTGAAGGAATGTCAGCACAATGAATGAATGTAATGCACACTGAGGAATGCCAGCACACTGAAGGAATGTCAGCACACTGAATGAATGTAATGCATGCTGAAGGAATGTCATGCACACTGAAGGAATGTCAGCACACTGAAGGAATGTCATGCACACTTTAGGAATGTCATCACACTGAAGGAATGTCAGCACACTGAAGGAATGTCATGCACACTGAAGGAATGTCAGCACACTGAATGAATGTAATGCACACTGAAGGAATGTCATGCACAATGAAGGAATGTCATGCTCACTGAAGGAATGTCAGCACACTGAAGGAATGTCATGCGGACTGAAGGAATGTCAGCACACTGATGGATTGTAAGCAAACTGAAGGAAATTCATGCACACTGAAGGAATGTCATGCACACTGAAGGAATGTCATGCACACTGAAGGAATGTCATGTGCAATGAAGAAATGTGAGCACACTGACGGAACGTCATGCAAATTGAAGAAATTTGCTGACGCTGAATGAATGTCACGCAGACTAAAGGAAGGTCATCATACTGAAAAATTGTCAGGCACAATGAAGGAATGTCAGCAGACCGAAAAATTATCAGGCACAATGAAGGAATTTCAGCACACTGTAGGAATATCATGCACACCGAATGAATGTCAGACACACTGAAGGAATGTCATGCACACTGAAGGAATTTTATGGTCACTGAAGGAATGTCATGTGCAATGAAGGAATGTCAGCAAACTGAAGGAAGATCATGCACACTGAAGAAATGTCAGCACACTGAAGGAATATCATGCTCACTGAAGGTATGTGAGCACACTGAAGTAATGTCAGTACACTGAAGGAATGTGACGAACACTGAATGAATGTCAGCACACTTGAGAAATGTCAGCACACTGAAGGAATGTCAGAGCACTGAAGGGATGTCATCACTCTAAAGGAATGTCATGCATACGGAAGGAACGACAGAACACTGAAGGAATGTCTTGCACACTGCAGGAATGTCGTCTGCATTGAAAGATTTTTATGCACACTGAAGGAATGTCAGCCCATTGAAGGAATGTCAGCACACTGATGGAAAGTCATGCAAACTGTTGGAATGTCATGTACACTAAAGGAATGTCAGCACACTGAAGGAATGTCATGCACACTAAAGGAATGTCAGCCCACTGAAGGACTGTCAGGAGTCAGATGGAATGTCATGCATGCTGAAGAAATGTCATGGACGCTGAAGGAATGTCATGTGCAAATTACGAATATCATGCACACTGAAGAAATGTCAGCACATTGAAGGAGTGTAATGACACTGAAGGAATATCATGCACACTGTAGGAATGTGAGCATATTGATGTAATGTTATGCACACTGAAGAAGGTTCAGCACACTGAAGGAATGTCAGGCAAACTGTTGGAATATCAGCCCACTGAAGGAATGTCATGCACACTGAAGAAATGTCAGCCGAATGAATGAATGTAATGCGCATTGAAGGAATGTCATGTACACTAAAGGAATGTCAGCACACTAAAGGAATGTCATGCACACTGAAGGAATGTCATGCACACTGAAGGAATGTCAGAGCACTGAAGGAATGTCATGCACACAAAAACAATTTCATGCAAACTGAAGGAATGTCAGCACACTGAAGTAATGTTAGGAGACTGATGGAATGTCATGCATGCTGAAGAAATGTCATGGACGCTGTAGGAATGTCATGCACAAAGTACGAATGTCATGCACACTGAAGAAATGTCAGCAGACTGAAGGAATGTCATGCACACTGAAAGATTCTCATGCACACTGAAGAAATGTCAGGACACTGAAGTAATGTGGTGACACTGAATGAATGTCATGCACCATGAAGAAATGTCAGCACACTGATGAAATGTTAGAGCACTGAAGGAATTTCAGCACTCTGAAGGAATGTCTTGCACACAAAAAGCCTGTCATGCACAATGAAGGAATGTCAGCACACTGAAAGAATGTCATGCACACTGAAGAAATGTCAGCAGAATGTAGGAATGTCATGCACACTGAAGGAATCTTGTGCACACTGAAGGAATGTCAGGACAGTGAAGTAATGTGTTGCACACTGAAGGAATGTCAGCACACTGAAGGAATATTAGAGCACTAAAGAAATGCACGCACACTGAAGGAATGTCATGCAGACTGAAGGAATGTCAGCAGTTGAAGGAAGGTCAGCACACTAAAGGAATGTCATGCACACTGAAGGAATGTCATGCACACTGAAGGAATGTCAGAGCACTGAAGGAATGTTAGCACACAAAAACAATTTCATGCAAACTGAAGGAATGTCAGCACACTGAAGTAATGTTAGGAGACTGATGGAATGTCATGCATGCTGAAGAAATGTCATGGACGCTGTAGGAATGTCATGCACAAAGTACGAATGTCATGCACACTGAAGAAATGTCAGCAGACTGAAGGAATGTCATGCACACTGAAAGATTCTCATGCACACTGAAGAAATGTCAGGACACTGAAGTAATGTGGTGACACTGAATGAATGTCATGCACCATGAAGAAATGTCAGCACACTGATGAAATGTTAGAGCACTGAAGGAATTTCAGCACTCTGAAGGAATGTCTTGCACACAAAAAGCCTGTCATGCACAATGAAGGAATGTCAGCACACTGAAAGAATGTCATGCACACTGAAGAAATGTCAGCAGAATGTAGGAATGTCATGCACACTGAAGGAATCTTGTGCACACTGAAGGAATGTCAGGACAGTGAAGTAATGTGTTGCACACTGAAGGAATGTCAGCACACTGAAGGAATATTAGAGCACTAAAGAAATGCACGCACACTGAAGGAATGTCATGCAGACTGAAGGAATGTCAGCAGTTGAAGGAAGGTCAGCACACTGAAGGAATGTCATGCACACTAAAGGAATGTGAGCACACTGAAGTAATGTCGGGACACTGATGGAATGTCAGCGCACTGAAGGAATGTCATGCACACTAAAGGAATGTCATCCACACTGAAGGAATGTGAGCGCACTGAAGGAATGTGAGCGCACTGAAGGATTGTCATGCACATTGAAGGAATGTCTAGCACACTGAATGAATGTCAGGCACACTAAAGGAATGTCATCCACACTGAAGGAATGAGAGCACACTGAAGGAATGTCATTCACACTGAAGGAATGTCATGCAAACTGAAGGAATGTCATGCGGACTGAAGGAATGTCATTCACACTGAAGGAATGTCATGCAAACTGAAGGAATGTCATGCACACTGAAGGAATGTCAGCACACTGAAGGAATGTCATCCACTCTGAAGGAATGTCATGCACACTGAAGGAATGCCATGCACACTGAAGGAATGTCATGCACACTGCAGGAATGTGAGCGCACTGATGCAATGTGATGCAAACTGAGGAAATTTCAGCACAATGAAGGAATGTCAGGCAAACTGAATGTGTGTCATTCACACTGAAGGAATGTCATACCGACAAGGAATGTCATGCACACTGAATGAATGTCTTGCAAACTTTTGGTTTGGCATGCACAATGAGCAAATGTCATGTATTCTGAAGGAATTTTAGCAAAATGAATGAAATTAATGCACTCTGACGGAATGTCATGCACAATGAATGAATGTTCTGCATACTGAAGGAACGTCATGCACACTCAAGGAATGACATGCACACTGAAGGAATGACATGCACACTGAAGGAATGTCATGCACACAGTACGAATGTCAGCTCACTTAAGCAATATCATGCGCACTGGAGGAATATCATGCACACTGTAGGAACGTGAGCACACTGATGCAATGTGATGCACACTGCAGAAAGTTCAGCACACTGAAGGAATGTCAGGCAAACTGATGAAATGTCAGCCCAATAAAGGAATGTCATGCACACTGAAGAAATGACAGCCGAATGAATGAATGTAAGGCACATTAAAGGAATGTCAGCACACTGAAGGAATGGCATGCACATTGAAGGAATGTCAGCACACTGAATGATTGTAATGCGCTCTGAAGGAATGTCATGCACACTGAAGGAATGTCAGCACACTGAAGGAATGTCAGCACACTGAAGGAATGTCAGCTCACTGAAGGAATGTAATGCACACTGAAGGAATGTCAGCACACTGAAGGAATGTCAGCACACTGAATGAATGTAATGCACACTGAAGGAATGTCAGCACACTGAAGGAATGTCAGCACACTGAATGAATGTAATGCACACTGAAGGAATGTCATGCACACTGAAGGAATGTCAGCACACTGAATGAATGTCAGCACACTGAATGAATGGAATGCACACTGAAGGAATGTCAGCACACTGAAGGAATGTCAGCACACTGAATGAATGTGATGCATGCTGAAGGAATGTCATGCACACTGAAGGAATGTCAGCACACTGAAGGAATGTCATGCACACTGAAGGAATGTCATGCACACTTTAGGAATGTCATCACACTGAAGGAATGTCAGCACACTGAATGAATGTAATGCACACTGAAGGAATGTCAGCACACTGAAGGAATGTCATGCACCCTGAAGGAATGTCATGCACACTGAAGGAATGTCATGCACACTGAATGAATATAATGCACACTGAAGGAATGTCATGCACACTGAAGGAATGTCATGCTCACTGAAGGAATGTCAGCACACTGAAGGAATGTCATGCGGACTGAAGGAATGTCAGCACACTGATGGATTGTAAGCAAACTGAAGGAAATTCATGCACACTGAAGGAATGTCATGCACACTGAAGGAATGTTAGCACACTGATGGAATGTCATGCACACTGAAGGAATGTCAGCGCACTGAAGGAATGTCATGCACACTAAAGGAATGTCATCCAAACTGAAGGAATGTCAGCGCACTGAAGGAATGTCATGCACACTAAAGGAATGTCATGCACACTGAAGTAATGTGAGCGCACTAAAGTAATGTTAGCACACTGAAGGAATGTCCTGCCCAGTGAAGGAATGTCATGCACACTGGAGAAATAAAATCCACACTGAAGGAATGTGAGCGCACTGAAGGAATGTCATGCACACTAAAGGAATGTCATCCACACTGAAGGAATGTGAGCGCACTGAAGGAATGTGAGCGCACTGAAGGATTGTCATGCACATTGAAGGAATGTCTAGCACACTGAATGAATGTCACGCACACTAAAGGAATGTCATCCACACTGAAGGAATGTCATGCACACGGAAGGAATGTCAGCACACTGAATGAATGTAATGCACACTGAAGGAATGTCATGCTCACTGAAGGAATGTCAGCACACTGAAGGAATGTCATGTGGACTGAAGGAATGTCAGCACACTGATGGATTGTAAGCAAACTGAATTAAATTCATGCACCCTGAAGGAATGTCATGCACACTGAAGGAATGAGATGCACACTGATGGAATGTCATGTGCAATGAAGAAATGTGAGCACACTGACGGAACGTCATGCAAATTGAAGAAATTTGCAGACGCTGAATGAATGTCACGCAGACTGAAGGAAGGTCATCATACTGAAATATTGTCAGGCACAATGAAGGAATGTCAGCAGACCGAAAAATTATCAGGCACAATGAAGGAATTTCAGCACACTGTAGGAATATCATGCACACCGAATGAATGTCAGACACACTGAAGGAATGTCATGCACACTGAAGGAATTTTATGGTCACTGAAGGAATGTCATGTGCAATGAAGGAATGTCAGCAAACTGAAGGAAGATCATGCACACTGAAGAAATGTCAGCACACTGAAGGAATATCATGCTCACTGAAGGTATGTGAGCACACTGAAGTAATGTCAGTACACTGAAGGAATGTGATGAACACTGAATGAATGTCAGCACACTTGAGAAATGTCAGCACACTGAAGAAATGTCAGAGCACTGTAGGGATGTCATCACTCTAAAGGAATGTCATGCATACGGAAGGAACGACAGAACACTGAAGGAATGTCTTGCACACTGCAGGAATGTCGTCTGCATTGAAAAATTTTTATGCACACTGAAGGAATGTCAGCCCATTGAAGGAATGTCAGCACACTGATGGAAAGTCATGCAAACTGTTGGAATGTCATGCACACTAAAGGAATGTCAGCACACTGAAGGAATGTCATGCACACTAAAGGAATGTCAGCCCACTGAAGGAATGTCATGCACACTGAAGGAATGTCAGCACACTGAAGGAATGTCATGCACACTGAAGGAATGTCATGCACACTTTAGGAATGTCATCACACTGAAGGAATGTCAGCACACTGAATGAATGTAATGCACACTGAAGGAATGTCAGCACACTGAAGGAATGTCATGCACCCTGAAGGAATGTCATGCACACTGAAGGAATGTCAGGAGTCAGATGGAATGTCATGCATGCTGAAGAAATGTCATGGACGCTGAAGGAATGTCATGTGCAAAGTACGAATGTCATGCACACTGAAGAAATTTCAGCAGACTGAAGGAATGTCATGCACACTGAAAGATTCTCATGCACACTGAAGAAATGTCAGGACACTGAAGTAATGTGTTGACACTGAATGAATGTCATGCACCATGAAGAAATGTCAGCACACTGATGAAATGTTAGAGCACTGAAGGAATTTCAGCACTCTGAAGGAATGTCTTGCACACAAAAAGCCTGTCATGCACAATGAAGGAATGTCAGCACACTGAAAGAATGTCATGCACACTGAAGAAATGTCAGCAGAATGTAGGAATGTCATGCACACTGAAGGAATCTTGTGCACACTGAAGGAATGTCAGGACAGTGAAGTAATGTGTTGCACACTGAAGGAATGTCAGCACACTGAAGGAATATTAGAGCACTAAAGAAATGCACGCACACTGAAGGAATGTCATGCAGACTGAAGGAATGTCAGCATTTGAAGGAAGGTCAGCACACTGAAGGAATGTCATGCACACTAAAGGAATGTGAGCACACTGAAGTAATGTCAGGACACTGATGGAATGTCATGCACACTGAAGGAATGTTATGCACACTGAAGGAATGTTAGCACACTGAAGGAATATCATGCACACTGAAGGAATGTTAGCACACTGAAGGAATATCATGCACACTGAAGGAATGTTAGCACACTGAAGGAATGTCATGCACACTGAAGGAATGTTAGCACACTGATGGAATGTCATGCACACTGAAGGAATGTCAGCGCACTGAAGGAATGTCATGCACACTGGTGAAATGTCATCCACACTGAAGGAATTTGAGCGCACTGAAGGAATGTCATGCACACTAAAGGAATGTCATCCACACTGAAGGAATGTGAGCGCACTGAAGGAATGTGAGCGCACTGAAGGATTGTCATGCACATTGAAGGAATGTCTAGCATACTGTATGAATGTCAGGCACACTAAAGGAATGTCATCCACACTGAAGGAATGAGAGCACACTGGAGAAATGTCAGCACACTGAAGGAATGTCAGAGCACTGAAGGGATGTCATCACTCTAAAGGAATGTCATGCATACGGAAGGAACGACAGAACACTGAATGAATGTCTTGCACACTGCTGGAATGTCGTCCGCATTGAAAATTTTTTATGCACACTGAAGGAATGTTAGCCCATTGAAGGAATGTCAGCACACTGATGGAAAGTCATGCAAACTGAACGAATGTCAGCAAACTGAAGGAATGTCAGCAAACAGAAGGAATGTCACACACTCTGAAGGAATGACGTGCACACTTAAGCAATATCATGCGCACTGAAGGAATATCATGCACACTGTAGGAGTGTGAGCACACTGATGCAATGTGATGCAAACTGAAGAAGGTTCAGCACACTGAAGGAATGTCAGGCAAACTGTTGGAATGTCATGCACACTATTGGAATGTCAGCACACTGAAGGAATGTCATGCACACTAAAGGAATGTCAGCACACTGAAGGAATGTCATGCACACTAAAGGAATGTCATGCACACTGAAGGAATGTCAGCACACTGAAGGAATATCATGCACACAAAAGCAATTTCATACACACTGATGGAATGTCAGGAGTCAGATGGAATGTCATGCATGCTGAAGAAATGTCATGGACGCTGAAGGAATGTCATGTGCAAAGCACGAATATCATGCACACTGAAGAAATGTCAGCAGACTGAAGGAATGTCATGCACACTGAAGAAATGTCAGCGCATTGAAGGAGTGTAATGACACAGAAGGAATATCATGCACACTGTCGGAATGTGAGCACACTGATGTAATGTTATGCAAACTGAAGAAGGTTCAGCACACTGAAGGAATGTCAGGCAAACTGATGCATTATCAGCCCACTGAAGGAATGTCATGCACACTGATGGAAAGTCAGCCGAATGAATGAATGCAATGCGCATTGAAGGAATGCCATGTACACTAAAGGAATGTCAGCACGCTGAAGGAATGCCATGTACACTAAAGGAATGTCAGCACACTGAAGGAATGTTAGAGCACTGAAGGAATGTAAGCACACTGAAGGAATGTTAGAGCACTGAAGGAATGTCAGGAGACTGATGGAATGTCATGCATGCTGAAGAAATGTCATGGACGCTGAAGGAATGTCATGTGCAAAGTACGAATGTCATGCACACTGAAGAAATGTCAGCAGACTGAAGGAATGTCATGCACACTGAAAGATTCTCATGCACACTGAAGAAATGTCAGGACACTGAAGTAATGTGTTGACACTGAATGAATGTCATGCACCATGAAGAAATGTCAGCACACTGATGAAATGTTAGAGCACTGAAGGAATTTCAGCACTCTGAAGGAATGTCTTGCACACAAAAAGCCTGTCATGCACAATGAAGGAATGTCAGCACACTGAAAGAATGTCATGCACACTGAAGAAATGTCAGCAGAATGTAGGAATGTCATGCACACTGAAGGAATCTTGTGCACACTGAAGGAATGTCAGGACAGTGAAGTAATGTGTTGCACACTGAAGGAATGTCAGCACACTGAAGGAATATTAGAGCACTAAAGAAATGCACGCACACTGAAGGAATGTCATGCAGACTGAAGGAATGTCAGCAGTTGAAGGAAGGTCAGCACACTGAAGGAATGTCATGCACACTGAAGGAATGTTAGCACACTGAAGGAATATCATGCACACTAAAGGAATGTTAGCACACTGAAGGAATGTCATGCACACTGAAGGAATGTTAGCACACTGATGGAATGTCATGCACACTGAAGGAATGTCAGCGCACTGAAGGAATGTCATGCACACTAAAGGAATGTCATCCACACTGAAGGAATGTCAGCGCACTGAAGGAATGTCATGCACACTAAAGGAATGTCATCCACACTGAAGGAATGTGAGCGCACTAAAGGAATGTTAGCACACTGAAGGAATGTCTGCCCAGTGAAGGAATGTCATGCACACTGGAGAAATGTCATCCACACTGAAGGAATGTGAGCGCACTGAAGGAATGTCATGCACACTAAAGGAATGTCATCCACACTGAAGGAATGTGAGCGCACTGAAGGAATGTGAGCGCACTGAAGGATTGTCATGCACATTGAAGGAATGTCTAGCACACTGAATGAATGTCACGCACACTAAAGGAATGTCATCCACACTGAAGGAATGAGAGCACACTGGAGAAATGTCAGCACACTGAAGGAATGTCAGAGCACTGAAGGGATGTCATCACTCTAAAGGAATGTCATGCATACGGAAGGAACGACAGAACACTGAATGAATGTCTTGCACACTGCTGGAATGTCGTCCGCATTGAAAATTTTTTATGCACATTGAAGGAATGTTAGCCCACTGAAGGAATGTCAGCACACTGATGGAAAGTCATGCAAACTGAACGAATGTCAGCAAACTGAAGGAATGTCAGCAAACAGAAGGAATGTCACACACTCTGAAGGAATGACGTGCACACTTAAGCAATATCATGCGCACTGAAGGAATATCATGCACACTGTAGGAGTGTGAGCACACTGATGCAATGTGATGCAAACTGAAGAAGGTTCAGCACACTGAAGGAATGTTAGGCAAACTGTTGGAATGTCATGCACACTATTGGAATGTCAGCACACTGAAGGAATGTCATGCACACTAAAGGAATGTCAGCACACTGAAGGAATGTCATGCACACTAAAGGAATGTCATGCACACTGAAGGAATGTCAGCACACTGAAGGAATATCATGCACACAAAAGCAATTTCATACACACTGAAGGAATGTCAGGAGTCAGATGGAATGTCATGCATGCTGAAGAAATGTCATGGACGCTGAAGGAATGTCATGTGCAAAGTACGAATATCATGCACACTGAAGAAATGTCAGCAGACTGAAGAAATGTCATGCACACTGAAGAAATGTCAGCACATTGAAGGAGTGTAATGACACAGAAGGAATATCATGCACACTGTCAGAATGTGAGCACACTGATGTAATGTTATGCAAACTGAAGAAGGTTCAGCACACTGAAGGAATGTCAGGCAAACTGATGCACTATCAGCCCACTGAAGGAATGTCATGCACACTGATGGAAAGTCAGCCGAATGAATGAATGCAATGCGCATTGAAGGAATGCCATGTACACTAAAGGAATGTCAGCATGCTGAAGGAATGCCATGTACACTAAAGGAATGTCAGCACACTGAAGGAATGTTAGAGCACTGAAGGAATGTAAGCACACTGAAGGAATGTTAGAGCACTGAAGGAATGTCAGGAGACTGATGGAATGTCATGCATGCTGAAGAAATGTCATGGACGCTGTAGGAATGTCATGCACAAAGTACGAATGTCATGCACGCTGAAGAAATGTCAGCAGACTGAAGGAATGTCATGCACACTGAAGGATTCTCATGCACACTGAAGAAATGTCAGGACACTGAAGTAACGAGGTGCACACTGAATGAATGTCATGCACCATGAAGAAATGTCAGCACACTGATGAAATGTTAGAGCGCTGAAGGAATGTCAGCACGCTGAAAGAATGTCTGGCACACAAAAAGAATGTCATGCACAATGAAGGAATGTCAGCACACTGAAAGAATGTCATGCACACTGAAGAAATGTCAGCAGAATGTAGGAATGTCATGCACACAGAAGGAATCTTGTGCACACTGAAGGAATGTCAGGACAGTGAAGTAATGTGTTGCACACTGAAGGAATGTCAGCACACTGAAGGAATGTTAGAGCAATAAAGGAATGCACGCACACTGAAGGAATGTCATGCACACTGAAGGAATGTTAGCACGCTGAAGGAATGTCATCCACACGGAAGGAATGTGAGCGCACTGAAGGAATGTCATGCACACTGAAGGAATGTCATGCCCAGTGAAGGAATGTCATGCACACTGGAGGAATGTTAGCACACTGAAGGAATGTCATGCACACTGAAGGAATGTCATGCACACTATTAGAATGTCAGCACACTGAAGGAATGTCATGCACACTAAAGGAATGTTAGCACACTGAAGGAATGTCATGCACAATGAATGAATATTCTGCACACTGAAGGAACGTCAGCACACTCAAGGAATGTCATGGTCACTGTAGGAATGTCCTGCCCAGTGAAGGAATGTCATGCACACTGAAGGAATGTCATCCACACTGAAGGAATATGAGCGCACTGAAGGAATGTCATGCACACTGAAGGAATGTCATGCACACTGAAGGAATGTCAGGCACAGTAAAGGAATGTCATCCACACTGAAGGAATGTGAGCGCACTGAAGGAATGTGAGTGCACTGAAGGAATGTCATTCACACTGTAGGAATGTCAAGCACACTAATGGAATGTCATCCACACTGAAGGAATGTGAGCGCACTGAAGGAATGTCATTCACACTGAAGGAATGTCATGCACACTGAAGGAATGTGAGCACACTGAAGGAATGTCATTCACACTCAAGGAATGTCATGCAGACTGAAGGAATGTCATGCACACTGAAGGAATGTCATGCACACTGAAGGAATGTGAGCGCACTGATGCAATGTGATGCAAACTGAAGAAATTTCAGCACAATGAAGGAATGTCAGGCAAACTGAATGTGTGTCATTCACACTGAAGGAATGTCATACACACAAGGAATGTCATGCACACTGAATGAATGTCATGCACACTATTGGTTTGGCATGCACATTGAGCGAATGTCATGTACACTGAAGGAATGTCAGCAAAATGAATGAAATTAATGCACTATGACGGAATGTCATGCACAATGAATGAATGTTCTGCATACTGAAGGAACGTCATGCACACTGAAGGAATGACATGCAAACTGAAGGAATGTCATGCACACAGTACGAATGTAAGCACACTTAAGCAATATCATGCGCACTGAAGGAATATCTTGCACACTGTAGGAATGTGAGCACACTGATGCAATGTGATGCAAACTGCAGAAAGTTCAGCACCCTGAAGGAATGTCATGCAAACTGATGGAATTTCAGCCCAATAAAGGAATGACATGCACACTGAAGAAATGTCAGCCGAATGAATGAATGTAAAGCACACTAAAGGAATGTCAGCACACTGAAGGAATGTCATGCACACTAAAGGAATGTCAGCACACTGAAGGAATATCATGCACACTGAAGGAATGTTAGAGCACTGAAGGAATGTCAGCACACTGAAAGAATGTCATGCACACAAAAGCAATTTCATGCACACTGAAGGAATGTCAGGAGTCAGATGGAATGTCATGCATGCTGAAGAAATGTCATGGATGCTGAATGAATGTCATGCACAAAGTACGAATATCATGCAAACTGAAGAAATGTCAGCAGACTGAAGGAATGTCATGCACATTGAAGAAATGTCAGGCACACTGAAGAAATGTCAGAACATTGAAGGAGTGTAATGGCACTGAAGGAATATCATACACACTGTAGGGATGTGAGCACACTGACGTAATGTTATGCAAAATGAAGAAGGTTCAGCACACTGAAGGAATGTCAGGCAAGCTGTTGGAATATCAGCCCACTAAGGAATGTCAGCACACTGATGGAATGTCATGTACACTTAATGATTGTCAGCACATTGAACGAATATGATCACACTCAAGGAATATCATTCACACTGAAGGAATGTGTGCACATTGATGGAACGTAATGCAAACTGAAGAAATTTCAGCACACTGAAGGAATGTCATGCCCACTGAATGAATGTCATCACAATCATGGAATATCATGCACACTGAAGGAATGTGAACACACTGATGGAACGTCATGGAAAGTGAAGAAATGTCAGCAGACCGAAAAATTCTCAGGCACAATGAAGGAATTTCATCACACTGTAGGAATATCATGCACACCGAAGGAATGTCAGACACAGAAATAATTTTAGCATACTGAATGACTGTCATGCACACTGAAGGAATGTGATGCTCACTGAAGGAATGTCAGCAGACTGAAGAAATGATATGCACACTGAAGGAATGTCAGGACACTAAAGGAATGTTCTGCAAACTGAATGAATGTCATGCACCATGAAGAAATGTCAGCACACTGAAAGAATGTCATGCACACAGTATGAATATCATGCACACTGAGGAAATGTCAGCAGAATGTAGGAATGTCATGCACACTGAAGGAATCTCGTGCACACTGAAGGAATGCCAGGACAGTGAAGGAATGTTAGAGCACTGAAGGAATGCAAGCACACAGAAGTAATGTCATGCACACTACAGGAATGTCAGCACACTGCAGGAATGTTAGAGCACTGAAGGAATGCAAGCAAACTGAAGGAATATAATGCAGACTGAAGGAATGTCAGCAGTTGAAGGAATGTCATCACACTGAAGGAATATCATGAACACTGAAGGATGTCATGCAGACTGAAGGAATGTCAACACTCTTTAGGAATGCCATGCCCACTGAAGAAATGTCTGCACACTGAATGAATATAATGTACACTTAAGGAATGCCATGCGCACTGAATGAATGTCAACACACTGGGGAATGTCATGCACACTGAAGGAATGTTAGCACACTGAATGAATGTCATACATTCTGAATGAATGTCATGCACGCTGATGGACTGTCATTCACAGTGAATGATTGTCAGGACATTGAAGCAATGTCGTGCACTCTGAAGAATTTTCATGCACACTGAAGGAATTTCAGCCTATTGAAGTAATGTCATCACACTGATGGAATGGCATGCATGCTGAAGGAATGTCATGCGCACTGAAGAAATGTCAACACACTGAAGGAATTTCATGACACTGAATTAATACATTGCACACTGAAGGAATGTCAGCACACTGAAAGAATGTCAGGCACAATGAAGCACTGTCAGCACACTGAAGGAACGTCAGGACCCTGATGGAATGTCATGCATACTGAAGAAATGTCATGGACGCTGAAGGAATGTCATGCACAAAGTACGAATATCATACACACTGAAGAAATGTCAGCAGACTGAAGGAATGTCATGCACACTGAAGGAATCTCATGCACACTGAAGGAATGTCAGGACACTGAAGTAATGTCGTGCACACTGAAGAATTTTCATGCACACTGAAGATATTTCAGTCCATTGAAGTAATGTCAGCGCACTAATGGAATTTCATGCACTCGGAAGGAATGTCATAAAAGCTGAAAGGATGTCATGCACACTGAAGGAGAGTCAACAGTTGAAGGAATGTCATGAACACTGAAGGAATGTCATGCAGACTGAAGGAATGTCCACACACTTTAAGAATGCCATGTGCACTTAAGAAATGTCGGCACACTGAATGAATATAATGCACACTTAAGGAATGTCATGCACGCTGAACGAATGTCATGCACACTGAGGAATGTCAGGCACACTGAGGAATGTCAGGCACACTGAAGAAATGTTAGCACACTGATGGAACATCATTCACAGTGAATGATTGTCAGGACACTGAAGGAATGTCATGCACACAAGAATTTTCATGCACACTGAAGGAATCTCAGCCCATTGAAGTAATGTCAGCACACTGAAGGAATGTTATCACCTGGAATGAATGTCATGCACACTGAAGGAATGTCATGCAGACTGAAGGAATGGCATGACACTGAATTAATATATTGCACACTGAAGGAATGTCATGCACACTGCAGGAATGTCAGCAAACTGAAGGAATGTTAGAGCACTGAAGGAATGCAAGCAAACTGAAGGAATATAATGCAGACTGAAGGAATGTCAGCAGTTGAAGGAATGTCATCACACTGAAGGAATATCATGAACACTGAAGGAAATTCAGCCCATTGAAGTAATGTCAGCACACTGAAGGAATGTCATGCAGACTGAAGGAATGTCAACACTCTAGGAATGCCATGCGCACTGAAGAAATGTCTGCACACTGAATGAATATAATGTACACTTAAGGAATGTCATGCACACTGAATGAATGTCAGCACACTGAGGAATGTCATGCACACTGAAGGAATGTTAGCACACTGAATGAATGTCATTAATTCTGAATGAATGTCATGCATGCTGATGGAATGTCATTCACAGTGAATGATGGTCAGGGCACTGAAGGAGTGTCATGCACACTGAAGAATTTTCATGAACACTGAAGGAAATTCAGCCCATTGAAGTAATGTCAGCACACTGAAGGAATGTCATGCATGCTGAAGGAATGTCATGTGCACTGAAGAAATGTCAACACACTGAAGAAATGTTATCACACGGAATGAATGTCATGCACACTGAAGGAATGTCATGCAGACTGAAGGAATGTCATGATACTGAATTAATATATTGCACACTGAAGGAATGTCAGCATACTGAAGGAATTTCTTGCACACTGAAGGAATGTTAGCACACTGAAGGAATGTCATGCACCATGAAGAATTGTCAGCACACTGAAGCAATGTCATGCACACTGAAGGAATGTCATCCACACTGAAGGAATGTGAGCGCATTGATGCAATGTGATGCAAACTGAAGAAATTTCAGCACAATGAAGGAATGTCAGGCAAACTGAATGAGTGTCATTCACACTGAAGGAATGTCATGCACACTGAAGGAATGTCATGCATGCAAGCAATTTCTGGACACTGAATGAATGTAATGCACACTTTAGGTTTGGCATGCACACTGAGCGAATGTCATGCACACTGAAGGAATGTCAGCAGAATGAATGAAATTACGGCACACTGACGGAATGTCGTGCACAATGAATGAATGTTCTGCACACTGTAGGAATGTCAGCACACTCAAGGAATGTCATGGTCACTGAAGGAAGGTTCTTCATACAGAAGGAATGTCAGCATACTGAAGGAATGCTATGCAATGCTTACCGAAGGAATGTGATGCACACTGAAGGAATGTCATGCACACAGTACGAATGTCAGCACACATAAGCAATATCATGCACACTGAAGAAATGTCAGCACATTGAAGGAGTGTAATGACACTGAAGGAATATCATACACACTGTAGGAATGTGAGTACACTGATGCAATGTGATGCAAACTGAAGAAAGTTGAGCACACTGAAGAAATGTCAGGATACTGATGGAATGTCATGCACACTGAAGGGATGTCATGCACACTGAAGGAATGTCATGCACACTGAAGGGATGTCATGCACACTGAAGGGATGTCATGCACACTGAAGGAATGTCATGCACACTGAAGGGATGTCATGCACACTGAAGGAATGTCATGCACACTGAAGGAATGTCATGCACACTGAAGGGACGTCATGCACACTGAAGGGATGTCATGCACACTGAAGGAATGTCATGCACACTGAAGGGTTGTCATGCACACTGAAGCAATGTCATGCACACAAGGAATTTCTGGACACTGAATGAATGTAATGCACACATTAGGTTTGGCATGCACATTGAGCGAATGTCATGTACACTGAACGAATGTCAGCAAAATGAATGAAATTAATGCACTCTGATGGAATGTCATGCACAATGAATGAATGTTCTGCATACTGAAGGAACGTCAGCACACTCAAGGAATGTCATGGTCACTGAAGGAATGTCATGCCCAGTGAAGGAATGTCATGTGAAATGAAGGAATGTCAGCACGCTCTAGGAATGTCAGCACACTGAAGGAATTTCAGCAAACTGAAGGAATAGCATGCACACTGAATGAATATCATGCACACTGAAGAAATGGCAGGACACAGAAGGAATGTCAACACACTGATTGGATGTCATGCACAAGAAGGAAAATCAGCATCCTGAAGGAATGTCATTCACACCTAGGAATGTTCTGCACACTGAAGGAATGTCAGGACACTAAAGGAATGTTCTGCAAACTGAATGAATGTCATGCACCATGAAGAAATGTCAGCACACTGAAAGAATGTCATGCACGCAGTATGAATATCATGCACACTGAAGAAATGTCAGCAGAATGTAGGAATGTCATGCACACTGAAGGAATCTCGTGCACACTGAAGGAATGCCAGGACAGTGAAAGAATGTTAGAGCACTGAAGGAATGCAAGCACACGGAAGTAATGTCATGCACACTACAGGAACGTCAGCACACTGCAGGAATGTTAGAGCACTGAAGGAATGCAAGCAAACTGAAGGAATATAATGCAGACTGAAGGAATGTCAGCAGTTGAAGGAATGTCATCACACTGAAGGAATATCATGAACACTGAAGGATGTCATGCAGACTGAAGGAATGTCAACACTCTTTAGGAATGCCATGCCCACTGAAGAAATGTCTGCACACTGAATGAATATAATGTACACTTAAGGAATGCCATGCGCACTGAATGAATGTCAACACACTGAGGAATGTCATGCACGCTGAAGGAATGTTAACACACTGAATGAATGTCATACATTCTGAATGAATATCATGCACGCTGATGGACTGTCATTCACAGTGAATGATTGTCAGGACATTGAAGCAATGTCGTGCACTCTGAAGAATTTTCATGCACACTGAAGGAATTTCAGCCTATTGAAGTAATGTCATCACACTGATGGAATGGCATGCATGCTGAAGGAATGTCATGTGCACTGAAGAAATGTCAACACACTGAAGGAATGTCAGCACACTGAAGAAATTTCATGACACTGAATTAATACATTGCAAACTGAAGGAATGTCAGCACACTGAAAGAATGTCAGGCACAATGAAGCAATGTCAGCACACTGAAGGAACGTCAGGACCCTGATGGAATGTCATGCATGCTGAAGAAATGTCATGGACGCTGAAGGAATGTCATGCACAAAGTACGAATATCATACACACTGAAGAAATGTCAGCAGACTGAAGGAATCTCATGCACACTGAAGGAATGTCAGGACACTGAAGTAATGTCGTGCACACTGAAGAATTTTCATGCACACTGAAGATATTTCAGTCCATTGAAGTAATGTCAGCGCACTAATGGAATTTCATGCACTCGGAAGGAATGTCATAAAAGCTGAAAGGATGTCATGCACACTGAAGGAGAGTCAACAGTTGAAGGAATGTCATGAACACTGAAGGAATGTCATGCAGACTGAAGGAATGTCCACACACTTTAAGAATGCCATGTGCACTTAAGAAATGTCGGCACACTGAATGAATATAATGCACACTTAAGGAATGTCATGCACGCTGAACGAATGTCATGCACACTGAGGAATGTCAGGCACACTGAGGAATGTCAGGCACACTGAGGAATGTCAGGCACACTGAAGGAATGTTAGCACACTGATGGAACATCATTCACAGTGAATGATTGTCAGGACACTGAAGGAATGTCATGCACACAAGAATTTTCATGCACACTGAAGGAATCTCAGCCCATTGAAGTAATGTCAGCACACTGAAGGAATGTTATCACCTGGAATGAATGTCATGCACACTGAAGGAATGTCATGCAGACTGAAGGAATGTCAGCAAACTGAAGGAATGTTAGAGCACTGAAGGAATGCAAGCAAACTGAAGGAATATAATGCAGACTGAAGGAATGTCAGCAGTTGAAGGGATGTCATCACACTGAAGGAATATCATGAACACTGAAGGAATGTCATGCAGACTGAAGGAATGTCAACACTCTAGGAATGCCATGCGCACTGAAGAAATGTATGCACACTGAATGAATATAATGTACACTTAAGGAATGTCATGCACACTGAATGAATGTCAGCACACTGAGGAATGTCATGCACACTGAAGGAATGTTAGCACACTGAATGAATGTCATTAATTCTGAATGAATGTCATGCATGCTGATGGAATGTCATTCACAGTGAATGATGGTCAGGACACTGAAGGAGTGTCATGCACACTGAAGAATTTTCATGAACACTGAAGGAAATTCAGCCCATTGAAGTAATGTCAGCACACTGAAGGAATGTCATGCATGCTGAAGGAATGTCATGTGCACTGAAGAAATGTCAACACACTGAAGGAATGTTATCACACGGAATGAATGTCATGCACACTGAAGGAATGTCATGCAGACTGAAGGAATGTCATGATACTGAATTAATATATTGCACACTGAAGGAATGTCAGCACACTGAATGAATGTCATGCACCATGAAGAATTGTCAGCACACTGAAGCAATGTCATGCACACTGAAGGAATGTCATCCACACTGAAGGGATGTGAGCGCATTGATGCAATGTGATGCAAACTGAAGAAATTTCAGCACAATGAAGGAATGTCAGGCAAACTGAATGAGTGTCATTCACACTGAAGGAATGTCATAACCACAAGGAATGTCATGCACACTGAAGGAATGTCATGCACACTTTTGGTTTGGCATGCACGCTGAAGGAATGTCATGCACGCAAGCAATTTCTGGACACTGAATGAATGTAATGCACACTTTAGGTTTGGCATGCACACTGAGCGAATGTCATGCACACTGAAGGAATGTCAGCAGAATGAATGAAATTACGGCACACTGACGGAATGTCGTGCACAATGAATGAATGTTCTGCACACTGTAGGAACGTCAGCACACTCAAGGAATGTCATGGTCACTGAAGGAAGGTTCTTCATACAGAAGGAATGTCAGCATACTGAAGGAATGCTATGCAATGCTTACCGAAGGAATGTGATGCACACTGAAGGAATGTCATGCACACAGTACGAATGTCAGCACACATAAGCAATATCATGCACACTGAAGAAATGTCAGCACATTGAAGGAGTGTAATGACACTGAAGGAATATCATACACACTGTAGGAATGTGAGTACACTGATGCAATGTGATGCAAACTGAAGAAAGTTGAGCACACTGAAGAAATGTCAGGATACTGATGGAATGTCATGCACACTGAAGGGATATCATGCACACTGAAGGAATGTCATGCACACTGAAGGGATGTCATGCACACTGAAGGGATGTCATGCACACTGAAGGAATGTCATGCACACTGAAGGGATGTCATGCACACTGAAGGAATGTCATGCACACTGAAGGAATGTCATGCACACTGAAGGGATGTCATGCACACTGAAGGAATGTCATGCACACTGAAGGGTTGTCATGCACACTGAAGCAATGTCATGCACACAAGGAATTTCTGGACACTGAGTGAATGTAATGCACACATTAGGTTTGGCATGCACACTGAGCGAATGTCATGTACACTGAACGAATGTCAGCAAAATGAATGAAATTAATGCACTCTGATGGAATGTCATGCACAATGAATGAATGTTCTGCATACTGAAGGAACGTCAGCACACTCAAGGAATGTCATGGTCACTGAAGGAATGTCATGCCCAGTGAAGGAATGTCATGTGCAATGAAGGAATGTCAGCACACTCTAGGAATGTCAGCACACTGAAGGAATTTCAGCAAACTGAAGGAATAGCATGCACACTGAATGAATATCATGCACACTGAAGAAATGGCAGGACACAGAAGGAATGTCAACACACTGATTGGATGTCATGCACAAGAAGGAAAATCAGCATCCTGAAGGAATGTCATTCACACCTAGGAATGTTCTGCACACTGAAGGAAAGTTCTTCACACTGAAGGCATGTCAGCATAGTGAAGGAATGCTATGTAATGCTTACTGAAGGAATGTCATGCACACAGTACGAATGTAAGCACACTTAAGCAATATCATGCGTACTGAAGGAATATCATGCACACTGAAGGAATGTTAGCACACTGATGGAATGTCATCCACACTGAAGGAATGTGAGCGCACTGATGCAATGTGATGCAAACTGAAGAAATTTCGGCACAATGACCGAATGTCAGGCCAACTGAATGAGTGTCATTCACACTGAAGGAATGTCATACCCACAAGGAATGTCATACCCACAAGGAATATCATGCACACTGAGCGAATGTCATGCACACAAATAAATTCAGGACACTCAATGAATGTTATGCATACTGAAGAAATGTCAGCACACTGAAGGAGTGTTAGAGCACTAAAGGAATGTCAGCACACTGAAGGAATGTTGGAGCACTGAAGGAATGTCATGCACACAAAAGCAATTTCATGCACACTGAAGGAATGCCATGCACACAAAAGCAATTTCATGCACACTGAAGGAATGTCAGCACACTGAAGTAATGTCAGGAGACTGATGGAATGTCATGCATGCTGAAGAAATATCATGGATGCTGTAGAAATGTCATGCACACAGTACGAATATCATGCACACTGAAGGAATGTCAGCAGAATGTAGGAATGTCATGCGCACTGAAGGAATCTTGTGCACACTGAAGGAATGTCAGGACAGTGAAGTAATACGTTGCACACTGAATGAATGTCAGCACACTGAAGGAATGTTAGAGCACTGAAGGAATGTCATGCACACTGAAGGAATGTGAGCGCACTGATGCAATGTGATGCAAACTGAAGAAATTTCAGCACAATGAAGGAATGTCAGGCAAACTGAATGAATGTAATGCACAATTTAGGTTTGGCATGCACACTAGGAATGTCATGCACACTGAAGGAATGTCAGCGCACTGAAGGAATGTCATGCACACTGAAGCAATGTCATGCACACAAGGAATTTCTGGACACTGAATGAATGTAATGCACACATTAGGTTTGGCATGCACACTGAGCGAATGTCATGCACACTGAAGGAATGTCAGCAGAATGAATGAAATTAATGCACTCTGATGGAATGTCATGCACAATGAAGGAATGTCAGCAGAATGAATGAAATTAATGCACTCTGATGGAATGTCATGCACAATGAATGAATGTTCTGCACACTGAAAGAACGTCAGCACACTCAAGGAATGTCATGGTCAATGAAGGAATGTCATGCCCAGTGAAGGACTGTCTTGTGCAATGAAGGAATGTCAGCACACTGAAGGAATGTCAGCAAACTAAGGGAATATCATGCACGCTGAATGAATATCATGCACACTAAAGAAATGGCAGGACATGCAAGGAATGTTCTTCACACTGAAGGAGAATCAGCATACTGAAGGAATGCTATGTAATGCTAACTGAAGGAATGTCATGCACACTGAAGGACTGTCATGCACACAGTACGAATGTCAGCACACTTAAGCAATATCATGCACACTGAAGGAAGATCATGCACACTGAAGAAATGTCAGCACATTGAAGGAGTTTAATGACACTGAAGGAATATCATACACACTGTAGGAATGTGAGCACACTGATGCAATGTGATGCAAACTGAAGAAAGTTCAGCACACTGAAGGAATGTCAGGCAAACTGATGGAATGTCAGCCCACTAAAGGAATGTCATGCACACTGAAGAAATGTCAGCCGAATGAATGAATGTAATGCACACTGAAGGAATGTCATTTACACTAAAGGAATGTCAGCACACTGAAGAAATGTCATGTACACAAGTAATTTCAGGATACTCAAAGAATGTAATGCATACTGAAGAAATGTCAGCACACTGTAGGAATGTAAGCACACCGAAGGAATGTTAGAGCACTGAAGGAATGTCATGCACACAAAAGCAATTTCATGCACACTGAAGGAATGTCAGGAGTCTGATGGAATGTCATGCATGCTGAAGAAATGTTATGGACGCTGAAGGAATGTCATGCACACAGTACGAAGATCATGCACACTGAGAAAATGTCAGCAGACTGAAGGAATGTCATGCACATTGAAGGAATGTCAGCACACTGAAGGAATGTTACGGCACTGAAGGAATGTCAGCACACTGAAGTAATGTCAGGACACTGATGGAATGTCATGCACACTGAAGGAATGTGAGCGCACTGATGCAATGTGATGCAAACTGAAGAAATTTCAGCACAATGAAGGATTGTCAGGCAAACTGAATGTGTGTCATTCACACTGAAGGAACGTCATACCCAAAAGGAATGTCATGCACACTGAATGAATGTAATGCACAATTTAGGTTTAGCATGCACACTGAAGGAATGTCAGCGCACTGAAGGAATGTTAGAGCACTGAAGGAATGTCATGCACACAAAAGCAATTTCATGCACACTGAAGGAATGTCCAGGAGTCTGTTGGAATGTCATGCATGCTGAAGAAATGTCATGGATGCTGAAGGAATGTCATGCGCTAAGTACGAATATCATGCACACTGAGGAAATGTCAGCAGACTGAAGGAATGTCATGCACACTGAAGGAATGTTAGGATACTGAAGTAATGTGGTGCACACTGAAGAATTTTCATGCACACTTCTTTGTGCATGATGTTCCTTCAGCGTGCATTAAATTCCTTCAGTATGCATGACATTGCAAAAGTGTCCTGACATTCATTCAGTGTGCTGACATTCCTCCAGTATGCATCAAATTCCTTTTGTGTGCATGACATTCCTTCAATATGCACCACATTCCTTCAGTGTGCTGACATTCCTTCAGTGTGCAAGAGATTCCTATAGTGTCCATAATATTCCTGCAGTGTGTTGACATTTCTTCAGGGTGCTTAGTTTTCATTCTGAGTGCATGGCATTACTTTAGCATGCATGACATTCCTTCAGTGTGCATTACATTCAATCAGTGTCCTGAATTTCTTGTGTGCATGAAATTCCTTCATTGTGCTGAAATTCCGTCATTGTGCCTGACAATCTTTCAGTGTGCTGACATTACTTCAGTTTGCATGACATTCCTTCTGTGTGCATCTCACTCATTCATCCTGCTGCCATTTCTTCAGTGTGCGTGACATTCCTTCAGTGTGCCGACAATCCTTCAGTCTGCAGGACAGTCCTTCAGTGTGAATGACATTCCTTCAGTGTGCATGTCATTCCTTCAGTGACTGAAATTCCTTCCTTGTGCCTGAAATTCTTTGTGTGCTGGCCTTCATTCATTGTGCTTGACATTCCTTCCATGTGCATTACATTCATTCAATGTCCAGAAATTTCTTGCATACATGACATTCCTTCAGTGTGCAAGACATTTATTCTGTGTGCTGTCATTACTTCAACTTACTGACGTTTCTTCAATTTGCATGACATTCCTTCAGCATTCATAAAATTTGTTCAGCATGCATGACCTTCCTTCAGAGTGCATGACAATTCTTCATTGTGCACGATATTCCTTCAGTGTCCTGACATTCATTCATTGTGCTGACATTACTTCAGTGGGCATGACATTTTACGAGTGTGCACGACATTCCTTCATTGTGAATGAAATTCCTTCAGTGTGCATGACATTCCTTCAGTGTGTATGACAATTGTGCTTTACTTTCTTTAAGTGGGCATAACATTCATTGTGTGTTAACATTCATTCAGTGTGCAAGAAATTCTTTCAGTGTGCTGACATTCATTCAGTTTGTTGACATTCCTTCAGTATGCAGACATTTCTTCAGTTTGCATGACATTCCATCAGTGTGCTCACGTTCCTTCACTTTTTGTGAAATTCCTTCAGTCTGATGACATTCCTTCAATTGCTGACATTCCTTCAGTGTGCATGACATTCCTTCAGTGTGCATGAAATTCCATCAGTGTGCTGACATTACTTCAATGGTCTGAAATTGCTTCAGTGTGCATGAAAATTCTTCAGAGTGCACGACGTTTCTTCAGGGTCCTGACAATCATTCAGTGTGCATGACATTCCGTCAGTGTGCATGACATTCATTCAGTGTGCATGACATTCATTCAGTGTGCATGACATTCATTCAGTGTGCATGACATTCCTTCAGTGTGCATGACATTCCTTTCGGATGCTGACATTCCATCAGTGTGCTGACATTCCATCATTGTGCCTGACATTCTTTCAGCGTGCTGACATTCTTTCAGTGCATGACATTCCTTCAGTGTGCATTATATTCATTCAGTGTCCTGAATTTTCTTCAGTTGCATGACATTCCATCAGTTTGCTCTCATTCCTTCAATGTGCATCATATTCCTTCAGTGTGATGATATTCCTTCAATGTGCTGACATTTCTTCAGTGTGCATGATATTCCTTCAGTGTGCAAGACTTTCCTTCAGTGTGCTGTCGTTCCTTAAATGTGCTGACTGTCCTTCAGTGCGCATGACATTCCTTCAGAGTGCAGGACATTCCAGCAGTGTGCATGACAATACTTTAGTGTGCACAACATTCCTAAAATGTCTTGATATTCCTTCAGTGTGCTGACATTCCTTCAATGTGCATGACAACCTTCCGTGTGCATGAAAATCCTTCAGTGTGCTGACATTCCTGCAATGTGCTGACATTCCTTCAGCGTGCATGCCATTTCTTCTGTGTGCTGACATTTCTTCAGTGAACATGATATTCATTCACTGTGCGCCACATTCTTTTATTGTGCATGACATTCCTTCAGTGTGCATGAAATTCCATCCATGTGCTGACATACTTCAATGGTCTGAAATTGCATCAGTGTGCATGAAAATTCTTCAGTGTGCTGACATTCATCCAGTGTGCTAACATTTCCTCAGCGTGCATGACCTTCCTTCAGAGTTCATGACAATTCTTCATTTTGCATGATATTCCTTCAGTGTCCTGACATTCATTCAGTGTGCTAACATTACTTCAGTGGGCATGACATTTTACGAGTGTGCACGACATTCCTTCATTGTGAATGAAATTCCATCAGTGTGCATGAAATTCCTTCAGTGTGCTTGAAATTCCTTCAGTATGCATGATATTCCTTTAGTGTGCTTGAAATTCCTTCAGTGTGCATGAAATTCCTTTAGTGTGCTTGAAATTCCTTCAGTGTGCATGACAATTGTGCTTAACATTCCTTCAGTGGGCAAGACATTCATTCAGTGTGCATGACATTCATTCAGTGTGCATGACATTCATTCAGTGTATTAACATTCATTCAGTGTGCAAGAAATTCCTTCAGTGTGCTGACATTCCTCCAGTGTGCCTGACATTCTTTCAGTGAGCATGACATTCCTTCAGTGAGCATGACATTCCTTCAGTGTGCATGACATTCCTTCAGTGTGCAATATATTAATTCAGTGTCATGAAATTTCTTCAGTGTGCATGACATTCCTGCAGTCTTCATGACATTCCATCATTGAGTTGACTTTCCTTCATTGTGCCTGACAATCCTTCAGCATTCTGACATTCCTTCAGTCTACATAACATTTCTTCTGTGGGCATTATATTCATTCAGTGTGCAGATATTTCTTCATTGTGCATGACATTCCATCAGTGTGCTCACATTCCTTCACTTTTCGTGAAATTCCTTCAGTCTGATGACATTCCTTCAATTGCTGACATTCCTTCAGTGTGCATGACATTCCTTCAGTGTGCATGAAATTCCATCAGTGTGCTGACATTACTTCAATGGTCTGAAATTGCTTCAGTGTGCATGAAAATTCTTCAGTTTGCATGACATTCCTTCAGTGTGCATGACATTCATTCAGTGTGCTAACATTCCTTCAGTGTGCATGACATTCTTTCAGTTCTCATGACGTTCCTTTCGGATGCTGACATTCCATCAGTTTGCATGACATTCTTTCAGTGTGCATTATATTCATTCAGTGTCCTGAATTTTCTTCAGTTGCATGACATTCCATCAGTGTGCTCACATTCCTTCAATGTGCATCATATTCTTTCAATGTGCTGACATTTCTTCAGTGTGCATGATATTCCTTCGGTGTGCATGATATTCTTTCAATGTGCATGACAATCCTTCTGTGTGCATGAAATTCCTTCAGTGTGCTGACATTCCTTCAGTGTGCATGCCATTTCTTCAGTGTGCATGCCATTTCTTCTGTGTGCTGACATTTCTTCAGTGAGCATGATATTCATTCACTGTGCGCCACATTCTTTTATTGTCCATGACCTTCCTTCAGTGTGCATGAAGTTCCATCAGTGTGCTGACATTACTTCAATTGGCTGAAATTCCTTCAGTGTGCATGAAAATTCTTCAGTGTGCTGACAATCAGGCAGTGTGCTAACATTCCTTCAGTGTGCATGACATTCCTTCAGTGTGCTGACATTCGTTCAGTGTGCATGACATTCCTTTAGCATGCTGACATTCCACCAGTGTGTATGACATTCCTTCAGTGTGCTGACATTCCTTCAGTGTGCATGACATTCCTTAAGTGTGCTTTACATTCATTCAGTGTCCTGAATTTTCTTCAGTTGCATGACATTCCATCAGTGTGTTCACATTCTTTCATTGTGCATGATATTCCTTCAGTGTGATGATATACCTTCAATGTTCTGACGTTTCTTCAGTGTGCATGATATTCCTTCAGTGTGCATACCATTCCTTCAGCATGCATTACATTCCATCAGTGTGTGGACATTCCTTCAATGTGCTGACAGACCTTCAGTGCGCATGACATTCCTTCAGCATGCATACCATTCCTTCAGCGTGCATGATATTCCATCAGTGTGCTGACATTACATCAATGGGCTGACCTTCCTTCTGTGTGTATTACAATTCTTCAGTGTGCACAACATTCATAGAATGTTTTGATATTCCTTCAGTGTGCTGACATTCTTTCAGTGTGCATGACATTCCTTCAGTGTGCTGACATTTCTTCACCGTGCATGGCATTCCAACAGTGTGCTGACATTTCTTCAGTGAGCATGACACTCATTCACTGTGCTCCACATTCTTTTATTGTGCATGACATTCCTTCAATGTGTAGTACATGCACACAAGAAATTTCTGGACACTGAATGAATGTACTACACATTGAAGGAATGTCATGCACAATGAAGGAAAGTCAACTCAATGATGGAATGTCATGCAGACTGCAGGAATGTCATGCACACTGAAGAAATTTCATGACACTGAATTAATATAATGCACACTGAAGGAATGTCATGCAAACTAAAGGAATGACATGCACACAAGAAATTCCTGGACACTGAATGAATGTCATTCCTTTAGTTTGCATGACATTCCCTCAGTGTGCATTATATTATTTCAGTGTCATGAAATTTCTTCAGTGTGCATGACATTCCTGCATTCTGCATGACATTCCATCACTGAGTTGACTTTCCTTCATTGTGCCTGACAATCCTTCAGCGTTCTGACATCGCTTCAGTCTGCATAACATTTCTTCTGTGGACATTATATTCATTCAGTGTGCAGATATTTCTTCATTGTGCATGGCATTCCTTCAGTTTGTTGACGTTCCTTCAGTCAGCATGACATTCCTTCAGTGAGCATGATATTGCTTCAGTGTGCTGACATTCAATCAGTATGCTGACATTTCTTCAGTTTGCATGACATTCCAACAGTGTGCTCACGTTCCTTCACTTTTCATGAAATTCCTTCAGTGTGATGACATTCCTTCAATTGCTGACATTCCTTCAGTGTGCATGAAATTCCATCAGTGTGCTGACATTACTTCGATGGTCTGAAATTGCTTCAGTGTGTATGAAAATTCTTCAGTGTGCACGATATTCTTTCAGGGTCCTGACAATCATTCAGTGTGCATGACATTCCGTCAGTGTGCATGACATTCCGTCAGTGTGCATGATGTTCATTCAGTGTGCATGACATTCATTCAGTGTGCTAACTTTCCTTCAGTGTGCATGACATTCCTTCAGTGTGCTGACATTGCTTTCGGATGCTGACATTCCATCAGTGTGCATGACATTCCATCACTGTGCATGACATTCCATCATTGTGTCTGACATTCTTTCAGTACATTGACATTCCTTCTGTGTGCATTATATTCATTCAGTGTCCTGAATTTTCTTCAGTTGCATGACATTCCATCAGTGTGCTCTCATTCCTTCAAAGTGCATCATATTCCTTCAATGTGCTGACATTTCTTCAGTGTGCATGATATTCCTTCAGTGTGCAAGAATTTCCTTCGGTGTGCTGTCGTTCCTTCAGTGCGCTGACAGTCCTTCAGTGCACATGACATTCCTTCAGAGGGCAGGACATTCCAGCAGTGTGCATGACCATACTTTAGTGTGCACGACATTCCTAAATGTCCTGATATTCCTTCAGTGTGCTGACATTCCTTCAATGTACATGACAACCTTCTGTGTGCATGAAATTCCTTCAGTGTGCTGACATTACTTTAGTGTGCTGACATTCCTTCAGTGTGCATACCATTTCTTCCGTGTGCTGACATTTCTTCAGTGAGCATGATATTCATTCACTGTGCGCCACATTCTTTTATTGTGCATGACATTCCTTCAGTGTGCATGGAATTCCATCAGTGTGCTGACATTACTTCAATGGTCTGAAATTGCTTCAGTGTGCATGAAAATTCTTCAGTGTGCTGACATTCATCCAGTGTGCTAACATTCCTTCAGTGTGCATGACATTCCTTCAGTGTGCATGACATTCCTTTAGCATGCTGACATTCCACCAGTGTTTATGATATTCCTCAGCATGCATGACATTCCTTCAGTGTGCTGACATTCCATCATTTTGCCGCACATTCTTTCAGTGTGCTGAAATTCTTTCCATGTGCATGACATTCCTTAAGTGTGCATTATATTCATTCAGTGTCCTGAATTTTCTTCAGTTGCATGACATTCCATCAATGTGTTCACATTCCTTCAGTACGCATCATATTCTTTCACTGTGCACCACATTCTTGTATTGGGCATGACATTCCTTCAGTGTGCAGTACATTCATTCAGTGTCCAGAAATTTCTTGTGTGCATGCCATTCCTTCAGTGCGCATGGCATTCTTTCAGTGTGCTGACATTTCTTCAGTGTGCTGTCGTTCCTTCAATGTGCTGACGTTCCTTCAATGTGCATGACATTCCTTCAGCATTCATAAAATTTGTTCAGCGTGCATGACCTTCCATCAGAGTGCATGACAATTCTTCATTGTTCACGATAACCCTTCAGTGTCCTGACATTCATTTAGTGTGTTAACATTCATTCAGTGTGCAAGAAATTCCTTCAGTGTGCTGACATTCATTCAGTTTGCATGACGTTCCTTCAGTTTGCTGACATTGCATCATTGTGCCTGACATTCTTTCAGTGAGCACGACATTCCTTCAGTGTGCAATATATTATTTCAGTGTCATGAAATTTCTTCAGTGTGCATGACATTCCTGCAGTTTGCATGACATTCCATCATTGAGTTGACTTTCCTTCATTGTGTCTGACAATCCTTCAGCGTTATGACATTCCTTCAATCTGCATAACATTTCTTCTGTGGGCATTATATTCATTCAGTGTGCAGATATTTCTTCACTGTGCATGGCATTCCTTCAGTTTGTTGACATTCCTTCAGTCTGCATGACATTCCTTCAATGAGCATGACATTGCTTCAGTGTGCTGACATTCATTCAGTATGCTGACATTTCTTCAGTTTGCATGACATTCCATCAGTGTGCTCGCGTTCCTTCACTTTTCGTGAAATTCCTTCAGTGTGATGACATTCCTTCAATTGCTGACATTCCTTCAGTGTGCATGACATTCCTTCAGCGTGCATGAAATTCCATCAGTGTGCTGACATTACTTCAATGGTCTGAAATTGCTTCAGTGTGCATGAAAACTCTTCAGTGTGCATGACATTCCTTTCGGATGCTGACATTCCATCAGTGTGCATGACATTCCATCAGTGTGCATGACATTCCATCATTGTGTCTGACATTCTTTCAGTGTGCTGACATTCATTCAGTGCTTTGATATTGCTTCAATGTGCATTATATTCATTCAGTGACCTGAATTTTCTTCAGTTGCATGACATTCCATCAGTGTGCTCACATTACTTCAATGTGCGTCATATTCCTTCAGTCTGATGATATTCCTTCAATGTGCTGACATTTCTTCAGTGTGCATGATATTCCTTCAGTGTGTAATAATTTCCTTCAGTGTGCTGTCGTTCCTTCAATGCGCTGACAGTCCTTCAGTGAGCATGACATTCCTTCGGAATGCAGGACATTCCATCAGTGTGCATGACAATACTTCAGTGTGCACAACATTCCTACAATTTCCTGATATTCCTTCAGTGTGCTGGCATTCCTTCAACGTGCATGACAATCCTTCTGTGTGCATGAAATTCCTTCAGTGTGCTGACATTCCTTCAGTGTGCATGCCATTTCTTCTGTGTGTTGACATTTCTTCAGTGAGCATATTCATTCTCTGTGCACCACATTCTTTTATTGTGCATGGCATTCCTTCAGTGTGCATGAAATTCCATCAGTGTGCTGACATTACTTCAATGGTCTGAAATTGCTTCAGTGTGCATGAAAATTCTTCAGTGTGCTGACATTCATCCAGTGTGCTAACATTCCTTCAGTGTGCATGACATTCCTTTAGCATGCTGACATTCCACCAGTGTGCATGACATTCCTCAGTGTGCATGACATTCCTTCAGTGTGCTGACATTCCATCATTGTGCCTGACATTCTTTCAGTATGCTGGAATTCTGTCAGTGTGCATGACATTCCTTAAGTGTGCATTGTATTCATTCAGTATCCTGAATTTTCTTCAGTAGTATCACATTCCATCAGTGTGTTCACATTCCTTCAGTGCGCATCATATTCTTTCAGTGTGATGATATACCTGCAATGTTCTGACATTTCTTCAGTGTGCATGATCTTCCTTCAGTGTGCATGATATTCCATCAGTGTGCTGACATTCCTTCAATGTGCTGACAGTCCTTCAGTGCGCATGACATTCCTTCAGCGTGCTCATGTTCCTTCATTGTTCATTATATTCCTTCAGTGTGATAACATTCCTTCAACTGCTGACGTTCCTTCAGTCTGCATGACATTCTTTCAGCTTTCTTGACTTTCCTTCAGCGTCCATGACATTCCTTCAGTATGCAAGAACTTCCATCAGTGTGTTGACATTCCTTCAATAGGCTGAAATTCCTTCAGTGTGCATGAAAATTCTTCAGTGTGCAGCACATTCCTTCAGTGTCCTGGCAGTCATTCAGTGTGCTGACATTCCTTCAGTGTGCATGACATTCCTCAGTGTGCATGACATTCCTTCAGTGTGCTGACATTCCATCATTGAGCCTGACATTCTTTCAGTGTGCTAACATTCTTTCAGTGTCCATGACATTCCTTAATTGTGCAATATATTCATTCAGTGTCCTGAGGTTTCTTCAGTTGCATGACATTCCATCATTGTGCTCACATTCCTTCAGTGTGATGATATTCCTTCAATGTGCTGACATTTTTTCAGTGTGCATGACATTCCTTCAGTGGCAAGACCTTCCTTCAGTGTGCTATCGTTCCTTCCATGTGCTGAAAGTCCTTCAGTGTGCATGATATTCCTCCATTGTGCCTGGCAATCTCTCAGTGTGCTGACATTCCTTCAGTGTGCATGACATTCCTTTAGAGTGCATTACATTCATTCAGTGTGCTGACAATTCTTCAGTATGCATGGGATTCCTTCAGTGAGTAGTCATTCCTTCAGTGTGCAAAACATTCCTTCAGTGTGCATGACATTCCTGAAGGATTCATAAAATTCATCCAGCGTGCATGACCTTGCATCAGAATGCATGGCATTCCATCAGTGTGCTGACATTACATCAATGGGCTGACATTCGTTCAGTGTGCATGACAATTCTTCAGTGTGCACGACATTCCTTCAGTGTCCTGACATTCATTCACTGTGCTGAGATACTTTCAGCGGGCATGACATTCCTCTAGTGAGCACGACATTCCTTCATTGTGAATGAAACTCCTTCAGTGTGCATGAAATTCCTGCAGTTTGCTGACATTGCATCATTGTGCCTGACATTCTCTCAGTGTGCTGACTTTCCTTCAGTCTGCATGATATTTCATCCTTGAGCTGACATTTGTTCATTGTGCCTGACCACCTTTCAGTGTTCTGACATTCCTTCAGTGTGCATAACATTTCTTCTGTTTGCATTATATTCATTGAGTGTGCAAAAATTTCTTCAGTGTGCATGGCATTCCTTCAGTTTGTTGATATTCCTTCAGTCTGCATGACATTCATTCTGTGTGCATGACTTTCCTTCAGGGTGCTGACATTGCTTCAGTTTGCATGACTTTCTATCATTATGCTCACATTCCTTCAGTGTTCGTGATATTCCTTCAGTGTGATGACATACATTCAATTGATTATATTCCTTCAGTGTGCAAGACATTCTTTCAGCTTTCATGACATTCCTTCAGTATGCTGACATGCCTTCAGTATGAAGAACATTCCTTCAGGGTGTTGACATTCATTCAGTGTGCAGAACATTCCTAGTTGTGAATGACATTTCTTCAGGATGCTGATTTTTCCTCTCGTGCATGACACTCAATCAGTGCTCTAACATTCCTTCAGTGTGCTGACATTTCTTCATGGTGCATGACATTCATTCAGTGTGCATGGTATTCCTTCAGTGTGCATGATATTGCTTAAGTGTGCTGACATTCGTACTGTGGGCATGACATTCCTTCAGTAAGCATTACATAGCATTCCTTCAGTGTGCTGACATGCCTTCAGTGTGAAGAACATTCCTTCAGTGTGCAGAACATTCCTTCAGTGTGCAGAACATTCCTAGGTGTGAATGACATTCCTTCAGGATGCTGATTTTCCTTCTCGTACATGACACTCCATCAGTGTGCTGACATTCCTTCCATGTCCTGCCATTTCTTCAGTGTGCATGATATTCATTCAGTTTGCTGACATTCCTTCAGTGTGCTGACATTCCTAGAGTGTGCTGACATTCCTTCTTTGCACATGACATTCCTTCACTAGGCATGACATTCTTCAGTGACCATGACATTCCTTGAGTGTGCTGACGTTCCTTCAGTGTGCAGAACATTCATTCTTTGTGCATGACATTCTGTCAGTGTGCATTAATTTCATTCATTCTGCTGACATTCCTTCAGTCTGCATGACATTTCATCCTTGAGCTGACATTTGTTCATTATGCCTGACCACCTTTCAGTGTTCTGACATTCCTTCAGTATGCATAACATTTCTTCTGTTTGCATTATATTCATTGAGTGTGCAAAAATTTCTTCAGTGTGCATGGCATTCCTTCAGTCTGCATGACATTCATTCTGTGTGCATGACATTCCTTCAGGGTGCTGATATTTCTTCAGTTTGCATGACCTTCTATCATTATGCTCACATTCCTTCAGTGTTCGTGATATTCCTTCAGTGTGATGACATACATTCAATTGCTTATATTCCTTCAGTGTGCAAGACATTCTTTCAGCTTTCATGAAATTCCATCAGTGTGCTGACATTACTTCAATGAGCTGAAATTCCTTCAGTCTGCATGACAATGCTTCAGTGTGCCCGACATTCCCTCAGTGTCCTGACAATCATTCACTGTGAATGACATTCCATCAGTGTGCATGACATTCCTTCAGCGTGCTCACATTCGTTCAGTGTGAAGAACATTCCTGCAATGTGCTGACATTCGTTCAGTGTGCAAAACATTCCTAGGTGTGAATGACATTCCTTCAGGATGCTGATTTTCCTTCTTGTGCATGACACTCCATCAGTGTGCTGACATTCCTTCCGTGTCCTACCATTTCTTCAGTGTGCATGATATTCATTCAGCGTGCATGATATTCCTTCAGTTTGCTGACATTCCTCCAGTGTGCTGACATTCCTTCATTGCACATGACATTCCTTCACTGGGCATGACATTCCTTCAGTGACCATGACATTCCTTGAGTGTGCTGATGTTCCTTCAGTGTGCAGAACTTTCATTCATTGTGCATGACATTCCGTCAGTGTGCATTAATTTCATTCATTCTGCTGACATTCCTGCAGTGTGCATGACATTTCTTCAGTGTGCATGCCAAACCTAAAGTGTGCATTACATTCATTCAGTGTCCAGAAATTCTTTGTGTCCATGACATACCTTCAGTGTGCTTGCATTCCTTCAGTGCTCTAACATTCCTTCAGTGTGCTGATATTTCTTCATGGTGCATGACATTCATGCAGTGTGCTAACATTCCTTCAGTGTGCAAGAAATTCCTTCAGTATGCTGACAGGCCTTCAGTGTGAAGAACATTCCTTCAGGGTGCTGACATTCATTCAGTGTGCAGAACATTCCTAGGTGTGAATGACATTTCTTCAGGATGCTGATTTTTCTTCTCGTGCATGACACTCAATCAGAGCTCTAACATTCCTTCAGTGT
The DNA here is from genome assembly GCF_017639515.1 of Carcharodon carcharias. Taxonomy (NCBI): domain Eukaryota; kingdom Metazoa; phylum Chordata; class Chondrichthyes; order Lamniformes; family Lamnidae; genus Carcharodon; species Carcharodon carcharias. Next base: position 252,712,542 of record NC_054467.1, on the reverse strand, counting down.
GCTGACATTTCTTCATGGTGCATGATATTCATTCAGCGTGCATGATATTCCTTCAGCTTGCTGACATTCCTTCAGTGTGCTGACATTCCTAGAGTGTGCTGACGTTCCTTCGTTGCACATGACATTCCTTCACTGGGCATGACATTCCTTCAGTGACCATGACCTTCCTTGAGTTTCCTTCAGTGTGCAGAACATTCATTCGTTGTGCATGACATTCTGTTAGTGTGCATTAATTTCATTCATTCTGCTGACATTCCTTCAGTGTGCTGACATTCTTCAGTGTGCTGACATTCTTCAGTGTGCATTACATTCATTCAGTGTCCAGGAATTTCAGTCACTGAAGGAATGATATGCACACTGAAGGAATGTCATGCAAACTGAAGGAATGTCAGCACACTGAAAGATTGTCAGGCACAATGACGGAATTTCAGCACAATGAAGAAATTTCATGCACACACGACATTTCAGGACACTGATTGAAAGTAATGCACACTGAAGGAATTTCAAAACACTGAAGGAATGTAATGTACACTGAAGGAATGTAATGTACACTGAAGGAATGTCAGCCCATTGAAGTAATGTCAGCACACGGATGGGACGTCATGCATGCTGAAGGAATGTCATGCAAACTGAAGGACTGTTAGCACATTGAAGGAACGTCAGCACCCTGATCGAATGTCATGCAATCTGAAGAAATGTCTCCACACTGAAGGAATGTGAGCACACTGAAGGAATGTCATGCACACTAAAGGAATATCATGCTCTCTGAAGGAATGTCATGCAGACTGAAGGAATTTCAGTACACTTAAAGAATGCAATGTACACTTAAGGACTGTCATGCACACGGAAGTAATGTCATGCCCACTGAAGGAATGTCATGTATGCAAGAGATTTCTGGACACTGAATGAATGTAATGCACATGGAAGGAATGTCAAGCACAATGAATGAAGGTCAGCACACTAAAAGAATTTCAGGCACAAGGAAGGAATTTCAGTCACTGAAGCAATGACAGGCGCAGTGAAGGAATGTCATGTACACTGAAGGCATGTCAGCACCATGAAGGAACGTGATGCACACTGAAGAAATGTCAGCACACTGAATGAAAGTAATGCACATTGAAGGAATGCCATGCGCGCAAGAAATTTCTGGACACTCAATGAATATAATGCACATGTAAGGAAAGTAATGCACACTGAAGTTATGTCATCACACTGAAGGAATGTCATGTACACTGAAGGAGTGTCATGTATGCAAGAAATTTCTGGACACTGAATGAACGTAATGCCCATGGAAGGAATGTCAAGCACAATGAAGGAATGTCAGCACACTGTAAGAATTTCAGGCACTGAAAGAATGTCATGCATGCTGAAATACTGTCATGCACACAGCACGAATACCATGCACACTGAAGAAATGTCAACACACTGTAGGAATGTCATGCACACTATAGGAATCCCTTGCACACTGAAGGAATATCAGCACACTGAAGGGATGTGGTGCATATTGAAGGAATTTAAAGCACGCAGAAGGAACATCATGCACAAAGAAGGAATGTCAAACACACTGAAGGACTGTCAGCACATTGAAGGAACAAGAGCAAACTTAAGGAATATCTTGTAACACTGAAGGAACGTCAGCACACTGAATGATTGTCATGCATACTGAATGATTGTCAGGCACACTGAAGGAATGTTAGCACACTGAATGATTGTCATGCACACTGAATGATTGTCAGGCACACTGAAGGAATGTTAGCACACTGTAGGAATGTCATGTACTCTGAAGGAATTTCATGCACACGTAATTTTTGGACCCTGAATGAATGTAATGCACATGCAAGGAATGTCATGCAGAATGAAGGAATGTCAGGCACACTGAAGGAATGTCAGCCCGTTGAAGTAATGTCAGCACACGGATGGGACGTCATGCATGCTGAAGGAATGTCAGCACACTGATGGAATGTCAAGCAAACTGAAGAAATGCTTGCACACTGAAGGAATTTAAGCACACAGAAGGAATGTCACGCACACTGAAGGAATGTCAGGCACACGGAAGGAATGTCAAGCACACGGAAGGAATGACATGCACACTGAAGGAACGTAATGTGCAATGAAGGAAAGTAAGCATACTGCATAAATGTCAGCACACTGAATAATTGTGAGCACACTAAAGTAATGTCATGCACACTGAAGGAATGTCATGCACACTGAAGAAATGTCTGCACACTGAATGAATTTAATGCACAATGAAGGAACGTCAGCACATTGAAAAAATATCAGCACACTTTAGGAATGTGAGCACAATGAAGGAATGTCATGCACACTGAAGGAATGTCATGCAAGCTGACGGAATGTCATGTAGACTGAAGGAGTGTAAGCACACTGAAGAAATGTCAGCACAATGAATGAAAGTAATGCACGTTGAACGAATGCCATGCACACCAGAAATTTCTGGACACTCGATGAATCCAGTGCACACGGTAGGAAAGTCTTGCACACTGAAGGAATGTCAGCACACTGAAGGAATGTCAGCACACTGAAGGAATGTCATGTACACTAAAGGAATGTCATGTATGCAAGAAATTTCTGGGCACTGAATCAATGTACTGTACATAGAAGGAATGTTAAGCACAATGAGGGAATGTCAGCACACTGAAAGAATTTCAGGCACAAGGAATGAATTTCAGTCAATGAAGAAATGACATGCACAGTGATGGAATGTCATTCACATTGAAGGAATGTCAACACACCGTAGGAATGTCATGCACACTATAGCAATCTCTTGCACACTGAAGGAATATCAGCACACTGAAGGAATGTGGTGCTTTCTGAAGAAATGTCATGCACACAAATGGAATTTGATGCACACTATAGGAATGTCAGCACACTGAAGGAATGTCAGGACACTTTTGGAATGTCATGCATACTGAAGGAATTTAATGCACGCTGAAGGAACGTCATGCACAAAGAAGGAATGTCAAGCACACTGAAGGACTGTCAGCACATTGAAGGAACAAGAGCAAACTGAAGGAATATCTTGCACACTGAATGATTGTCAGGCACACTGAAGGAATGGCAGCACACTGTACGAATGTCATGTATACTGAAGGAATGTCATGCACACATGCAATTTCTGGACCCTGATTGAATTTAATGCACATGCAAGGAATGTCATGCAGAATGAAGGAATGTCAGGCACACTGAAGGAATGTCAGCCCGTTGAAGTAATGTCAGCACACAGATGGGACGTCATGCATGCTGAAGGAATGTCAGCACACTGATGGAATTTCAAGCAAACTGAAGAAATGCTTGCACACTGAAGGAATTTAAGCACACAGAAGGAATGTCACGCACACTGAAGGAATGTCAGGCACACGGAAGGAATGTCAAGCACACGGAAGGAATGACATGCAGACTGAATGAATTTCAACACACTGAAGGAATGTAATGCACACTGAAGGAATGTCATGCACACTGAAGGAATGCCAAAACACTGAAGGAATGTCATGCACACTGTAGGAACGTAATGTGCAATGAAGGAAAGTAAGCATACTGCATTAATGTCAGCACACTGAATAATTGTGAGCACACTAAAGTAATGTCATGCACACTGAAGGAATGTCATGCACACTGAAGAAATGTCTGCACACTGAATGAATTTAATGCACAATGAAGGAACGTCAGCACATTGAAAAAATATCAGCACACTTTAGGAATGTGAGCACAATGAAGGAATGTCATGCACACTGAAGGAATGTCATGCAAGCTGACGGAATGTCATGTAGACTGAAGGAGTGCAAGCACACTGAAGGAATGCCGTGCACACTGAAGAAATGTCAGCACACTGAATGAAAGTAATGCACGTTGAACGAATGCCATGCACACCAGAAATTTCTGGACACTCGATGAATCCAATGCACACGGTAGGAAAGTCTTGCACACTGAAGGAATGTCAGCACACTGAAGGAATGTCAGCACACTGAAGGAATGTCATGTACACTAAAGGAATGTCATGTATGCAAGAAATTTCTGGGCACTGAATCAATGTACTGTACATAGAAGGAATGTTAAGCACAATGAAGGAATGTCAGCACACTGAAAGAATTTCAGGCACAAGGAATGAATTTCAGTCAATGAAGAAATGACATGCACAGTGATGGAATGTCATTCACATTGAAGGAATGTCAACACACTGTAGGAATGTCATGCACACTATATGAATCTCTTGCACACTGAAGGAATGTGGTGCTCATTGAAGGAATGTCATGCACAAAAGAGGAATTTGATGCACACCGAAGGAATGTTAGCACACTGAAGGAATGTCAGCCCATTGAAGTAATGTCAGCACACGGATGGGACATCATGCATGCTGAAGGAATTTCAAGCAGGCTGTAGGAATGTCTAGCAAACTGAAGGAATGTGAGCACACTGAAGGAATGTCATGCACATTAAACGAATGACATGCACTCTGAAGGAATGTCATGCAGACTGAAGGAATGTGAGAACGCTGAAGTAATGACATGCACTCTGAAGGTATGTCATATATACAAGAAATTTCTGGACACTGAATGGATGTAATGCACATGGAAGGAATGTCATGCACACTGAAGGAATGTCAGCCCATTGAAGTAATGTCAGCACACGGATGGGACGTCATGCATGCTGAAGGAATTTCAAGCAGGCTGTAGGAATGTCTAGCAAACTGAAGGAATGTGAGCACACTGAAGGAATGTCATGCACATTAAACGAATGACATGCACTCTGAAGGAATGTCATGCAGACTGAAGGAATGTGAGAACGCTGAAGTAATGACATGCACTCTGAAGGTATGTCATGTATACAAGAAATTTCTGGACACTGAATGAATGTAATGCACATGGAAGGAATGTCAAGCACAATGAATGAAGGTCAGCACTCTGAAAGAACTTCAGGCACAAGGAAGGAACTTCAGTCACTGAAGGAATGACACGCACACTGAAGGAATGTCATTCACACTGAATGAAAGTAATGCACATTGAAGGAATGCCATGTGCGCAAGAAATTTCTGGACACTCAATGAACCTAATGCACATGGAAGGAAGGTAATGCACACTGAAGTTATGTCATCACACTGAAGGAATGTCATGTACACTGAAGGAATGTCATGTATGCAACAGATTTCTGGACACTGAATGAATGTAATGCCCAAGGAAGGAATGTCAAGCAGACTGTAAGAATTTCAGGCACTGTAGGAATGTCATGCATGCTGAAGTACTGTCATGCACACAGCACGAATACCATGCACACTGAAGAAAAGTCAACACACTGTAGGAATGTCATGCACACTAGAGGAATCTCTTGCACACTGAAGGATTATCAGCACACTGAAGGAATGTGGTGCATATTGAAGGCATGTCAGACACACAAATGGAATTTGATGCACACTGTAGGAATGACAGCGCACTGAAGGAATGAAAGCACACTGAAGGAAGACAGCATACTGAAGGAATTTAAAGCACGCTGAAGGAATGTCATGCACAAAGAAGGAATGTCAAGCACACTGAAGGACTGTCAGCACATTGAAGGAACAAGAGCAAACTGAAGGAACATCTTGCACACTGAAGGAATGTCAGCACACTGAATGATTGTCATGCACACTGAATGATTGTCAGGCACACTGAAGGAGTGTCAGCACACCATAGGAATGTCATGTACTCTGAAGGAATGTCATGCACACATGTAATTTCTGGACCCTGAATGAATGTAATGCACATGCAAGGAATGTCATGCAGAATGAAGGAATGTCATGCACACTGAAGGAATGGCAGCCCATTGAAGTAATGTTAACACATGGGTGGGACGTCATACATGCTGAAGGAATGTCATGCAAACTGAAAGACTGTCAGCACATTGAAGGAACGTCAGCACACTGATGGAATGTCATGCAAACTGAAGGAATATCATGCAATCTGAAGGAATGTCATACAGGCTGAAGGAATGTTAGCGCGTTGAAGGAATGTCAGCACACTGATTGAATGTCATGCACACTTAAGAAATGTCTGCACACTTAAGGAATGTGAGCACACTGTAGGAATATCATGCACACTGAAGGAATGTCATGCAGAATGAAGGAATGTCAGCACACTGAAGGAATTCCATGGATACTGAAGAAATGTCAGCACACAATGAATTTAATGCACACTGAAGGAATGTCATGCACATTGAAGGAATGTCAGCACGTGGAAAAAATGTCAGCACATTGAAGGATGTGGGCATACTGATGGAATGTCATGCAAACGGAAGAAATACCAGCACACTGAAGGATTGTGAGCACACTGAAGGAATATCATGCACAATGAAGGAATGTCTGCACACTTATGGAATGTGAGCACACTGAAGGAATGTCATGCAAACTGAAGGAATATCATGCAATCTGAAGGAATGTCATACAGGCTGAAGGAATGTTAGCGCATTGAAGGAATGTCAGCACACTGATTGAATGTCATGCACACTTAAGAAATGTCTGCACACTTAAGGAATGTGAGCACACTGTAGGAATATCATGCACACTGAAGGAACGTCATGCAGAATGAAGGAATGTCAGCACACTGAAGGAATTCCATGGATATTGAAGAAATGTCAGCACACAACGAATTTAATGCACACTGAAGGAATGTCATGCACACTGAAGGAATGTCAGCACTTTGAAAAAATGTCAGCACATTGAAGGATGTGAGCATACTGATGGAATGTCATGCAAACGGAAGAAATGCCAGCACACCGAAGGATTGTGAGCACACTAAAGGAATATCTTGCACACTGAAGGAATGTCTGCACACTTAAGGAATGTGAGCACACTGAAGGAATGTCTTGCACAAAGAATGGATATCATGCAGACTGAAGGAATGTCAGCTCCCTGAAGGAATGCCACACACAGTGAATGAATATCATGCTCACTGAAGAAATGTCAGCACACAGAAGGAATTTCATCCACACGGAAGAATTGTCATGCACACTGAAGGAATATCATGCACGCTGAAGAAATGTCAGCACACTGAAGGAATTTCAAGCACACAGAATGATTGTCATGCACATTAAAGGAATGTCAGCCTACTGAAGGAAGATCAGGACATTTTATGATTGTCATGCACACTGATGGAATGTCCTGCCCTCTGATGGAATGTCATGCGCACTGAAGGACTGTCAGCGCATTGAAGGAACGACAGCACACTGAAGGAAAGTCTTGCACGCTGAAGGAATATCATGCACACTGACGAAATGTCAGCACATTGAAGGAATATCATCACATTGAAGAAATATGATGCACATTGAAGGAATGTGAGTACACTGATGGAATGTCTTGCAACTGAAGAAAATTCAGGACACAGAATGAATGTAATGCACACTGAAGAAATGTCATGCACACTGAAGAAATGGGAGCACATTGAAAAAATGTCAGCACACTGACGGAATGTGAGCACACTGATGGTATGTCATGCAGACTGAAGGAATGTAAGCACACTGAAGGAATGTCATGCACACTGAAGAAATGTCAGTACACTGAATGAAAGTAATGCACATTGAAGGAATGCCATGCGCGCAAGAAATTTCTGGACACTCAATGAATGTAATGCACATGGAAGGAATGTAATGCACACTGAAGATATGTCATCACACTGAAGGAATGTCATGTACACTGAAGGCGTGTCATGTATGCAAGAAATCTCTGGACACTGAATGAATGTAATGCCCAAGGAAGGAACATCAAGCAGACTGTAAGAATTTCAGGCACTGTAGGAATGTCATGCATGCTGAAGTACTGTCATGCACACAGCACGAATACCATGCACACTGAAGAAAAGTCAACAAACTGTAGGAATGTCATGCACACTATAGGAATCCCTTGCACACTGAAGGAATATCAGCACATGGAAGGAATGTGGTGCATAATGAAGGCATGTCATGCACACAAATGGAATTTGTTGCACACTGTAGGAATGTCAGCACACTGAAGGAATGTCAGGACACTTTTGGAATGTCAGCATACTGAAGGAATTTAATGCACACTGAAGGAACGTCAAGCACACTGAAGGACTGTCAGCACATTGAAGGAACAAGAGCAAACTGAAGGAATATCTTGTAACACTGAAGAAATGTCATGCACACTGAATGGTTGTCAGGCACACCGAAGGAATGTCAATAAACTGTAGGAATGTCATGTACTCTGAAGGAATGTCATGCACACATGTAATTTCTGGACCTTGAATGAATGTAATGCACATGCAAGGAATGTCATGCAGAATGAAGGAATGTCATGCACACTGAAGGAATGTCAGCCCATTGAAGTAATGTCAGCACACGGATGGGACGTCATGCATGCTGAAGGAATGTCATGCATGCTGTAGGAATGTCAAGCAAACTGAAAGACTGTCAGCACATTGAAGAAATGTCAGCACACTGAAGGAATGTCATGCACAGTTAAGAAATGTCTGCACACTTAAGGAATGTGAGCACACTGTAGGAAAATCATGCACACGGCAGGAACATGATGCAGAATGAATGAATGTCAGCACACTGAAGGAATTCCATGGATATTGAAGAAATGTCAGCACACTGAATGAATTTAATGCACACTGAACGAGTGTCATGCACACTGAAGGAATGTCAGCACATTGAAAAAATGTCAGCACATTGAAGGATGTGAGCACACTGATGGAATGTCATGCAAACGGAAGAAATGTCAGCACACTGAAGGATTGTGAGCACACTGAAGGAATGTCTTGCACAAAGAAGGGATGTCATGCAGACTGAAGGTATGTCAGCTCCCTGAAGGAAAGCCATGCACAGTGGCTGAATATCATGCTCACTGAAGAAATGTCAGCACACAGAAGAAATGGCATGCACACTGAAGGACTGTCAGCACACTGAATGAATGTCATGCACACTGAAGGAATTTCATGCACACAGAAGAATTGTCATGCACATTGAAGGAATGTCATGCACACTGAAGGAATGTCAGCACACTGAAGGAATTTCAAGCACACAGAACGATTGTCATGCACATTAAAGGAATGTCAGCACACTGAAGGAAGATCAGGACATTTTATGATTGTCATGCACACTGATGGAATGTGCTGCCCTTTGAAGGAATGTCATGCGCGATGAAGGACAGTCAGCGCATTGAAGGAACGACAGCACACTGAAGGAAAGTCTTGCACACTGAAGGAATATCATGCACACTGAAGAAATGTCAGCACATTGAAGGAATATCATCACACTGAAGGAATATGATGCTCATTGAAGGAATGTGAGTACACTGATGGAATGTCATGCAACTGAAGAAAATTCAGGACACTGAATGAATGTAATGCACACTGAAGAAATGTCATGCACACTGAAGAAATGGGAGCACATTGAAAAAATGTCAGCACACTGACGGAATGTGAGCACACTGAAGGAATGTCAGGACACTTTTGGAATGTCAGCATACTGAAGGAATTTAATGCACGCTGCAGGAACATCATGCACAAAGAAGGAATGTCAAGCACACTGAAGGAATGTCAGCATATTGAAGGAACAAGAGCAAACTGAAGGAATATCTTGCACACTGAAGGAATGTCAGCATACTGAATGATTGTCAGGCACACTGAAGGAATGTCAGCACACTGTAGGAATGTCATGTACTCTGAAGGAATGTCATGCACACATGTAACTTCTGGACCCTGAATGAATGTAATGCACATGCAAGGAATGTCATGCAGAATGAAGGAATGTCACGCACACTGAAGAAATGTCAGCCCATTGAAGTAATGTGAGCACATTGAAAAAATGTCTGAAAACTGAAAGACTGTCAGCACACTGATGGAATGTCAAGCAAACTAAAGGAATGTCATGCACGCTGGAGGAATGGCATGCACACCGAAGGACAATCAGCACACTGAAGTGATGTCAGCAAACTGATGGAATATCATGCATGTTGAAGGAATGTCATACAGGCTGAAGCAATGTCAATGAACGTCAGCACACTGACTGAATGACATGCACACTTAAGAAATGTCTGCACACTTAAGGAATGTGAGCACACTGATGGAACGTCATGCAGACTGAAGGAATGTCAGCACACTGAAGGAATTCCATGGATACTGAAGAAATGTCAGCACACTGAATGAATTTAATGGACACTGAAGGAATGTAAGCACATTGAAAAAATGTCAGCACATTGAAGGATTGTGAGCACACTGAATGAATATCATGCACACTTACAGAATGTGAGCACACTGATGGAATGTCATGCAGACTGAATGAATGTAATTCACACTGCAGAAATGTCATGCACACTGAAGGAATGTGAGCACACTGATGGAATGTCATGCAAACTGAAGAAATGCCTGCACACAAGGATTGAGAGCACACTGAAGTAATGACATGCAGACTGAAGGAATGTAAGCACACTGAAGGAATGTCATGCACACTGAAGAAATGTCAGCACACTGAATGAAAGTAATGCACATTGAAGGAATGCCATGCGCGTAAGAAATTTCTGGACACTCAATGAATGTAATGCACATGAAAGGAAAGTAATGCATGCTGAAGTTAAGTCATCACACTGAAGGAATGTCATGTACGCTGAAGGAGTGTCATGTATGCAAGAAATTTCTGGACACTGAATAAATGTAATGCCCATGGAAGGAATGAAGGAATGTCAGCACACTGTAAGAATTTCAGGAACTGAAGGAATGTCATGCATGCTATAGTAATGTCATGCACACAGCACGAATACCATGCACACTGAAGAAATGTCAACACACTGTAGGAATGTCATGTACACTATAGGATTCTCTTGCACACTGATGGAATATCAGCACACTGAAAGGATGTGGTGCATATTGAAGGAATGTCATGCACACTATAGGAATCTCTTGCACACTGAAGGAATATCATCACACTGAAGGAATGTGGTGCATATTGAAGGAATGTCATGAACACAAATGGAATTTGATACACACTATAGGAATGTCAGCACATTGAAGGAATGTCAGGAAACTTTTGGAATGTCATGCATACTGAAGGAGTTTAATGCACGCTGAAGGAACGTCATGCACAAAGAAGGAATGTCAAGCACACTGAAGGACTGTCAGCACATTGAAGGAACAAGAACAAACTGAAGGAATATCAGCACACTGAAGGAATGTCAGCACACTGAAGGAATGTTAGCACACTGTAGAAATGTCATGTACACAGAAGGAAGGTCACGCACACTGATGGAATGTCAAGCAAACTGAAGAAATGCTTGCACACTGAAGGAATTTGAGCACACTGAAGGAATGTCATGCACACTGAAGGAATGTCATGCACACTGAAGGAATGTCAGCCCTTTGAAGTAATTTCAGCACACTGATGGAATGTCATGCAATCTGAAGAAATGTCTCCACACTGAAGGAATGTCATGCACTCTGAAGGAATATCATGCAGACTGAAGGAATGTGAGAACACTAAAGTAACGTCATGCACACTGAAGGAATGTCATGTATGCAAGAAATTTCTGGAAACTGAATTAACATAATGCACATGGTAAGAATGTAATGCACACTGAAGTTATGTCATCACACTGAAGGAATGTCATATACACTGAAGGAGTGTCATGTATGCAAGAAATTTCTGGACACTGAATGAATGTAATGCACATGGAAGGAATGTCAAGCAGACTGTAAGAATTTCAGGCTCTGTAGGAATGTCATGCATGCTGAAGTACTGTCATGCAAACAGCACGAATACCATGCACACTGAAGAAAAGTCAACAAACTGTAGGAATGTCATGCACACTATAGGAATCTCTTGCACACTGAAGGAATATCAGCACACTGAAGGGATGTGGTGCATATTGAAGGAATGTCATGCACACAAATGGAATTTGATGCACACTGTAGGAATGTCAACACACTGTAGGAATGTCAGCACACTGAAGGAATGTCAGGACACTTTTGGAATGTCGGCATACTGAAGGAATTTAATGCACGCTGCAGGAACATCAGGCACAAAGAAGGAATGTCAAGCACACTGAAGAACAGTCAGTGCATTGAAGGAACAAGAAAAAACTGAAGGAATATCTTGCACACTGAAGGAATGTCAGCACACTGAATGATTGTCAGGCACACTGAAGGAATGTCAGCACACTGAAGGAATGTCAGCACACTGAAGGAATGTCAGCACACTGAAGGAATGTCAGCACACTATAGGAATGTCATGTACTCTGAAGGAATGTCAGGCACACATGGTATTTCTGGACCCTGAATGAATGTAATGCACATGCAAGGTTTGTCATGCAGAATGAAGGAATGTCAGGCACACTGAAGGAATGTCAGCCCATTGAAGTAATGTCAGCACACGGATGGGACGTCATGCATGCTGAAGGAATGTCATGCATGCTGTCGGAATGTCAAGCAAACTGAAAGACTGTCAGCACATTGAAGGAATGTCAGCACACTGATGGAATGTCAAGCAAACTGAAGGAATGTCATGCACACTGGAGGAATGTCATGCACACCGAAGGACAATCAGCACACTGAAGTAATGTCAGCAAACTGATGGAATATCATGCACGTTGAAGGAACGTCATACAGGCTGAAGCAATGTCAGCCCATTGAATGAATGTCAGCACACTGACTGAATGTCATGCACAATTAAGAAATGTCTGTACACTTAAGGATTGTGAGCACACTGTAGGAATATCATGCACACTGATGGAACGTCATGCAGAATGGAGGAATGTCAGCACACTGAAGGAATTCCATGGATACTGAAGAAATGTCAGCACACTGAATGAATTTAATGTGCACTGAAGGAATGTAAGCACATTGAAAAAATGTTAGCACATTGAAGGAATTTGAGCACACTGATGGAATGTCATGCAAATGAAAGAAATGTCTGCACACTGAAGGATTGTGAGCACAGTGAATGAATATCATGCACACTGAAGGAATGTCTGTACACTTGAGGAATGTGAGCACACTGAAGGAATGTCTTGCACAAAGAAGTAATGTCATGCACACTGAAGGAATGTCAGCACACTGAATGAATGTAATGCACACTGAAGAAATGTCATGCACACTGAAGGAATGTGAGCACACTGTTGGAATGTCATGCAAACTGAAGAAATACCTGCTCACTGAAGGATTGAGAGCACACTGAAGTAATGACATGCAGACTGAAGGAATGTAAGCACACTGAAGGAATGTCATGCACACAAAAGAAATGTCAGCACACTGAATGAAAGTAATGCACATTGAAGGAATGCCAGGCGCTCAAGAGATTTCTGGACACTCAATGAATCTAATGCACATGGAAGGAAAGTAATGCACACTGAAGTTAAGTCATCACACTGAAGGAATGTCATGTGCACTGGAGGAGTGTCATGTATGCAAGAATTATCTGGACACTGAATAAATGTAATGCCCATGGAAGGAACATCAAGCACAATGAAGGAATGTCAGCACACTGTAAGAATTTCAGGAACTGGAGGGATGTCATGCATGCTGAAGTAATGTCATGCACACAGCACGAATAGCACTGAGGAAATGTCAACACACTGTAGGAATGTCATGCACACTATAGGAATCTCTTGCACACTGAAGGAATATCAGCACACTGAAGGAATGTGGTGCTTTTTGAAGGAATGTCATGCACACAAATGGAATTTGATGCACACTATAGGAATGTCAGCACACTGAAGGAATGTCAGGACACTTTTGGAATGTCATGCATACTGAAGGAATATCAGGCACACTGAAGGAATGTCATGCAGACTGAAGGAAATTCAACACACTGAAGGAATGTCATGCACACTGAAGGAATGTCAGCACATTGAAGTAACGTCAGCACACTGATGGAATGTCATGCAATCTGAAGAAATATCTCCACACTGAAGGAATGTGAGCATACTGAAGGAATGTCATGCACTCTGAATGAATGTCATGCAGACTGAAGGAATGTGAGAACACTAAAGTAATGTCATGCACACTGAAGGAATGTCATGTATGCAAGAAATTTCTGGACACTGAATTAACGTAATGTACATGGAAGGAATGTGAAGCACAATGAAGTTATGTCATCACACTGAAGGAATGTCATGTACACTGAAGGAGTGTCATGTATGCAAGAAATTTCTGGACACTGAATGAATGTAATGCACATGGAAGGAATGTCAAGCAGACTGTAAGAATTTCAGGCACTGTAGGAATGTCATGCATGCTGAAGTACTGTCATGCACACAGCACGAATACCATGCACACTGAAGAAAAGTCAACAAACTGTAGGAATGTCATGCACACTATAGGAATCCCTTGCACACTGAAGGAATATCAGCACACTGAAGGAATGTGGTGCATACTGAAGGCATGTCATGCACACAAATGGAATTTGATGCACACTGTAGGAATGTCAGCACACTGAAGGAATGTCAGGACACTTTTGGAATGTCAGCATTCTGAAGGAATTTAATAAACACTGAAGGAACATCATGCACAAAGAAGGAATGTCAAGCACACTGAAGGACTGTCAGCACACTGAAGGAACAAGTGCAAACTGAAGGAATATCAGCACACTGAATGATTGTCAGGCACACTGAAGGAATGTCAGCATACTGTAGGAATGTCATGTACTCTGAAGGAATGTCACGCACACATTTAATTTCTGGACCCTGAATGAATGCAATGCACAAGCAAGGAATGTCATGCAGAATGAAGGAATGTCATACACACTGAAGGAATGTCAGCCCATTGAAGTAATGTCAGCACACGGATAGGACATCATGCAGGCTGTAGGAATGTCATGCAGGCTGTAGGAATGTCTAGCACACTGAAGGAATGTCAGCCCATTGAAGTAATGTTAACACATGGATGGGACGTCATGCATGCTGAAGGAATGTCTAGCAAACTGAAAGACTGTCAGCACATTGAAGGAACGTCAGCACACTGATGGAATGTCAAGCAAACTGAAGGAATGTCATGCACACTGGAGGAATGTCAGCCCATTGAAGTAATGTCAGCACACGGATGGGACGTCATGCATGCTGAAGGAATATCATGCATGCTGTAGGAATGTCAAGCACACTGAAAGAATGTCAGCACATTGAAGGAACGTCAGCGCACTGTTGGAATGTCATGCACACTGGAGGAATGTCATGCACACCGAAGGACAATCAGCACACTGAAGTAATGTCAGCAAACTGATGGAATATCATGCATGTTGAAGGAATGTCATACAGGCTGAAGCAATGTCAGCCCATTGAATGAATGTCAGCACACTGATTGAATGTCATGCACACTTAAGAAATGTCTGTACACATAAGGATTGTGAGCACACTGTAGGAATATCATGTACACTGATGGAACGTCATGCAGAATGGAAGAATGTCAGCACACTGAAGGAATTCCATGGATACTGAAGAAATGTCAGCACACTGAATGAATTTAATGCACACTGAAGGAAAGTAAGCACATTGAAAAAATGTTAGCACATTGAAGGAATTTGAGCACACTGGTGGAATGTCATGCAAATGGAAGAAATGTCTGCACACTGAAGGATTGTGAGCACACTGAATGTATATCATGCACACTGAAGGAATGTCTGCACACTTACAGAATGTGAGCACAAAGAAGGAATGTCATGCGGACTGAAGGAATGTCAGCTCCCTGAAGGAATGTCAGCACACTGAAGGAATGTCAGCACACTGAACGAATGTAATGCACACTGAAGAAATGTCATCCACACTGAAGGAATGTGAGCACATTGAAGAAATGACAGCACACTGAAGGAATGTGAGCACACTGATGGAATGTCATGCAAACTGAAGAAATGCCTGCACACTGAAGGATTGAGAGCACACTGAAGCAATGACATGCAGACTGAAGGAATGTAAGCACACTGAAGGAATGTCATGCACACTGAAGAAATGTCAGCACACTGAATGAAAGTAATGCACATTGAAGGAATGCCAGGCATGCAAGAATTTTCTGGACACTCAATGAATCTAATGCACATGGAAGGAAAGTCATCACACTGAAGGAATGTCATGTACACTGAAGGAGTGTCATGTATGCAAGAATTATCTGGACACTGAATAAATGTAATGTCCATGGAAGGAACATCAAGCACAATGAAGAAATGTCAGCACACTGTAAGAATTTCAGGAACTGGAGGAATGTCATGCATGCTGAAATACTGTCATGCACACAGCACGAATACCACTGAAGAAATGTCAACACACTGTAGGAATGTCATGCACACTATAGGAATCTCTTGCACCCTCAAGGAATATCAGCACACTGAAGGGATATGGTTCATATTGAAGGAATGTCATGCACACAATAGGAATCTCTTGCACACTTAAGGAATATCAGCACACTGAAGGAATGTGATGCTTTTTGAAGGAATGTCATGCACACAAAAGGAATTTGATGCACACTATAGGAATGTCAGCATACTGAAGGAATGTCAGGACACTTTTGGAATGTGAGCATACTGAAGGAATTTAATGCACGCTGAAGGAACGTCATACACAAAGAAGGAATGTCAGCACATTGAAGGAACAAGAGCAAACTGAAGGAATATCTTGCACACTGAATGATTGTCAGGCACACTGTAGGAATGTCAGCACATCGTAGGAATGTCATGTATACTGAAGGAATGTCATGCACACGTGCAATTTCTGGACCCTGAATGAATTTAATGCACATGCAAGGAATGTTATGCAGAATGAAGAAATGTCATGCACACTGAAGGAATGTCAGCCCATTGAAGTAATGTCAGCACACGGATGGGACGTCATGCATGCTGAAGGAATTTCAAGCAAACTGAAAGACTGTCAGCACATTGAAGGAACATCAGCACACTGATGGAATGTCAACACACTGAAGAAATGCTTGCACACTGAAAGAATTTGAGCACACTGAAGGAATGTCATGCACACTGAAGGAATATCAGGCAAACTGAAGGAATGTCAGCCCATTGAAGTAATGTCAGCACACTGAAGGAATGTCATGCAATCTGAAGAAATGTCTCCACACTGAAGGAATGTGAGCATACTGAAGGAATGTCATGCACTCCGAAGGAATGTCATGCAGACTGAAAGAATGTGAGAACACTAAAGTAATGTCATGCACACTGAAGGAATGTCATATACACTGAAGGAGTGTCATGTATGCAAGAAATTTCTGGACACTTAATGAATGTAATGCACATGGAAGGAATGTCAAGCAGACTGTAAGAATTTCAGGCACTGTAGGAATGTCATGCATGCTGAAGTACTGTCATGCACACAGCACGAATACCATGCACACTGAAGAAAAGTCAATACACTGTAGGAATGTCATGCACACTATAGGAATCCCTTGCACACTGAAGGAATATCAGCACATGGAAGGAATGTGGTGCATATTGAAGGCATGTCATGCACACAAATGGAATTTGATGCACACTGTAGGAATGTCAGCACACTGAAGGAATGTCAGGACACTTTTGGAATGTCAGCATACTGAAGGAATTTAATGCACGCTGAAGGAATGTCATGCACAAAGAAGGAATGTCAAGCACACTGAAGGACTGTCAGCACACTGAAGGAACAAGTGCAAACTGAAGGAATATCAGCACACTGAATGATTGTCAGGGATACTGAAGGAATGTCAGCACACTGTAGGAATGTCATGTACTCTGAAGGAATGTCATGCACACATGTAATTTCTGGACCCTGAATGAATGTAATGCACATGCAAGGAATGTCATGCAGAATGAAGGAATGTCATGCACACTGAAGGAATGTCATGCAGACTGAAGGAATGTCATGCATACTGATGGAATGTCATGCAGACTGAAGGAATGTCATGCATACTGATGGAATGTCATGCAGACTGAAGGAATGTCATGCACACTGAAGGAATGTCATGCATACTGAAGGAATGTCTTGCATACTGATGGAATGTCATGCAGACTGAAGGAATGTCATGCAGACTGAAGGAATGTCATGCATACTGAAGGAATGTCATGCAGACTGAAGGAATGTCATGCAGACTGAAGGAATGTCATGCATACTGAAGGAATGTCATGCAGACTGAAGGAATGTCATTGACGCCGTTGGAATGTCATGCACACTGATGGACTGTCAGCACAATAAAGGAATGACAGCACACTGAAGGAATATCAGCCCATTCAATTAATGTCAGCACACAGATTGAATGTCATGCATGCTGAAGGAATATCATGCATGCTGAAGGACTGTCAGCACATTGACGGAATGTCAGCAAACTGAAGGAAAGTCTTGCACGCTGATGGAATGTTAGCACATTGAAGCAATGTCATCACACTGAAAGAATGTGAGCACACTGCTGGAGTGTCACGCAAACTGAAGGAAAGTCTTGCACGCTGATGGAATGTCAGCACACTGATGGAATGTCAGGACACTGATGAAATGGCATGCATACTGAAGGAATATCATGCACGCTGAAGGAATATCATGCACGCTGAATGAATGTCATGCACGCTGTATGAATGTCATGCACACTGAAGGACTGTCAGCACATTGAAGGAATGACAGCAAACTGAAGGAATGCCTTGCACAATGAAGGAATGTCAAGAACACTGAAGGAATGTCAGCCCATTTAATTAATGTCAGCACACTGATGGAATATCATGAATGCTGAAGGAATGTCATGCACGATGAAGGAATGTCATGCATGCTGTAGGAATATCATGCACATGAAGGACTGTCAACACATTGAAAGATCGTCAGCACACTGAAGGAATGTCTTGCACACTGAAGGAATGTCATGCAAACTGAAGAAATGTCAGCACATTGAAGGAGGGTTATCACACTGAAGGAATGTGAACACACAGATGGAGCGTTATGCAAACTGAAGAAATGTCAGCACAGTCAAAGAATGAATGCACACTGAAGAAATGTCATGCACAATGAAGGAATGTCATGCTCACTCAAGGAAAGTAATGTGCAATGAAGGAATGTCAGCACACTGAAGAAATGTCATGCACAAGGAAGGAATGTCATGTTAGCTATCGAAATGTCATGCAGACTGCAGGAATGTCAGCACTATGAAGGAATGCCATGCACATTGAAGAAATGTCAGCACATTGAATGAATGTAATGCACACTGAAGGAATGTCAGCACACTGAAAGAATGTCATGCACACAGAAGGAATTTGATGCAAACTGAAGGAATGTCAGCCCATTGAATTAATGTCTGCACACTGTTGGATTGTAATGCATGCTGAAGGAATTTCATGCACACTGAAGCAATGTCATGCACTCTGTAGGAATGTCATGCACACTGAAGAACTGTCAGCATATTGAAGGACTGTCAGCACATTGAAGGAATGTCTTGCACACTGAAGAATGTCATGCACACTGAAGAACTGTCAGTACATTGAAGGACTGTCAGCACATTGAAGAAATGTCTTGCAAACTGAAGGAATGTTATGCACACTTTAGGAATGTCAGCCCATTGAATTAATTCCAGCACACTGATGGAATGTCATAAATGCTGAAGGAATGTCATGAACAATGAAGGAATGTGAGCATACTGAACGAATGTCAGCACACTGATGCAATGTGAGTAAATTGAAGGAATGTCATGCACACTGAAGGAATGTGAGCATACTGATGGAATGCCATGCACACTGGAGGAATGTGATGCAAATTGAAGGAATGTCAGCACACTGTTGCATTGTAATGCATGCTGAAGGAATTTCATGCACATTGCAGGAAAGTCATGCACACTGAAGGACTGTCAGCACATTGAAGGAACGTCAGCACATTGAAGGATTGTCAGCACGTTGAAGGAACGACAGCACAATGAAGGAATGACTTGCTCCCTGAAGGAATGCCATGCACACTTTAGAATTGTCAGCCCATTGAATTAATGTCAGCACACTGATGGATTGTGATGTATGCTGAAGGAATGTCATGCACGCTTACGGAATGTCAGCCCATTGACGTAATGTCAGCAAACTGATAGAATGTCATGCAGACTGAAGGAATGTCAGCACACTGAAGGAATGCTATGCACACTGAAGAAATGTCAGCACACTGAATGAATGTAATGCACACTGAAGAAATTCATGCACACAAGAAATTTCTGGGCACTGAATGAATGTAATGCACTCGGAAGCAATGTCATGCACAATGAAGGAATGACAGCACACTGAAGGAATTTTAGGCAAAATGAAGGAATTTCAGCATGATAGAGGAATGTCATGTGCGCTAAAGGAATGTCATGCAGGCTGAAGGATTGTCAGCACACCGAAAGAATGTCAGGCAAAATGAAGGAAAGTCAGCACACTCTAGGAATGTCATGCACACTGAAGGAATATCATGCACAAAGAAATGTTAGGACCTGGTTGAATGTAATGCACACTGAAAGAATGTCATGCACACTAAATGAATGTCATGCACATTGAAGAAATGTCAGCACACTGAAGGAATATCAGCACAGTGAATGTATTTCAGCACACTGAAAGAACGTAATGCGCACAGAAGGAATTTGATGCACACTGAAGGAATGTCAGCACTCTGAAGGAATGTCAGGACTCTGACGGAATGTCTTGCACACTGAAGGTATGTCATGCACATGGAAGGAATGTCAGCTCATTGAATTAATATCAGCACATTGATGGATTGTCATGCATGCTTTAGGAATGTCATTCACGAGGAAGAATTGTCATGCATGCTGTAGGAATGTAATGCACACTGAAGGAACATCATCACACTGAAGGAATGTCATGCGCACTGAAGGAATGCCATGCACACTGAATGAATGTCATGCACATTGAAGAAATATCAGCACACTGAAGGAATATCAGCATAGTGAATGTATTTCAGCACACTGAAGAAATGTTACGCGCACAGAAGGAATTTGATGCACACTGAAGGAATGTCAGCACACTGAAGTAATGTCAGGACTATGATGGAATGTCTTGCACACTGAAGGGATGTCATGCACACAGAAGGAATGTCAGCTCATTGAATTAATATCAGCACACTGATGGATATGTCATGCATGCTTTAGGAATGTCATGCACACTGAAGGAATGTCAGCACATTGAATGAATGTAATGCACACTAAAGGAATGTCATACACACTGAAGGAATGTCATGCACACTGAAGGAATGTCAGCACCCTGAATGAATGTTAGGACACTGAATGAATGTTGTGCACACTGACGAATTGTCATGCACACTGAAGTAATGTCAGCCCATTCAAGTAATGTCAGCACTGTGAATGAATATCTTCCACAGTGAAGGAATGTCATGCATGCTGAAGGAATATCTTGCACACAGAAGGAAGGTCATGCGCACTGAAGAAATGTCAGCACATTGATGGAGTGTCATGCCCACTGAAGGAAAGTCATGCAAACTGAAGGAATGTCCTGCACGCAGAAGGACTGTCAGCACAGGAACAACAGCAAACTTAATGAATGTCATACACACTGAAGGAATGTCATGCACACTGAAGGAATGTCAGCACCCTGAATGAATGTTAGGACACTGAATGAATGTTGTGCACACTGACGAATTGTCATGCACACTGAAGTAATGTCAGCCCATTCAAGTAATGTCAGCACTGTGAATGAATATCTTCCACAGTGAAGGAATGTCATGCATGCTGAAGGAATATCTTGCACACAGAAGGAAGGTCATGCGCACTGAAGAAATGTCAGCACATTGATGGAGTGTCATGCCCACTGAAGGAAAGTCATGCAAACTGAAGGAATGTCCTGCACGCAGAAGGACTGTCAGCACAGGAACAACAGCAAACTTAATGAATGTCTTGCACACTGAAGGAATGTCATGCATGTTGAAGGAATGTTATGGATGTGGTAGGAATGTCATGCACACTGAAGGGCTGTCAGCACATTGAAGGAACGACAGAAAACTGTACTGAAGGACAGCACACACCATCATGCAAACTGAAAAAATTTCAGCACACTGAAAAATTGAATGTACACTGAAGCAATGTCATGCAGATTGAAGGAATGTCATGCTCACTGAATGAATGTGATGTGCAATGAAGGAATGTCAGTACACTGAAGAAATGTCAGCACACAGAAGGAATATGAGCACACTAATGGAATGTCATGCAAACTGAAGAAATGTCTGCACACTGAAGGAACGTGAGAACACTGAATGAATGTCATACACAAGGAAGGAATGTCATGCACATTGAAGGAATGACATGCAGACTGAAGGAATGTCTGCACACTGAAGGAATGTGAGAACACTGAATGAATGTCATGCACAAGGAAGGAATGTCATGCACATTGAAGGAATGCCATGCAAACTGAAGGAATTAGATGCAAATTGAAGGAATGTCAGCCCATTGAATTAATGTCAGCACACTGTTGCATTGTAATGCATGCTGAAGGAAGTTCATGCACGCTGAAGCAATGTCATGCACTCTGCATGATAGTCATGCACACTGAAGGAATGTCAGCACATTGAAGGAATGTCAGCACATTGAAAGACTGTCAGCACATTGAAGGACTGTCAGCACATTGAAGGTACGACAGTGCAATGAAGGAATGTCTTGACCCTGAAGGAATGCCATGCACACTTTAGAATTGTCAGCCATTTGAATTAATGTCAGCACACTGATGGATTGTGATGTATACTGAAGGAATGTCATGCACGCTTACGGAATGTCAGCCCATTGACGTAATGTCAGCAAACTGATGGAATGTCATGCACACTGAAGGAATGCCAAGCACACTGAAGAAATGTCAGCACACTGAATGATGTAATATACACGGAAGGAATGTCATGCACACTGAAGAAATGTGAGCACACTGAAGGAATTTCATGCAACATGAAGAAATGTCTGCACACTGAAAGAATATCATGCAGACTGAAGGAATGTCAGCACACTGATGTAATGTGAGCACACAGAAGGAATTTCATGCTCACTGAAGGAATGTGAAGCACACTGAAAGATTGTCAGACACAATGAACGAATGTCAGCGCACTGATGGAATGTCATGCACACGAGAAATTTCTGGACACTGAATGAATGTAATGCACACTGAAGGAATGTCATGCACACAGAACGAATATCATGCACACTGAAGTAATGTCAGCACACTGAAGGAATGTGGTGCAAACAGATTGAATGTCGTGCACATTGAAGAAATGTCAGCACAATGAAGGAATGTCAGCTCACTGAAGGAATGTCAGGACAATGATGAAATGGCATGCATACTGAAGGAATGTCAGCACACTGAAGGAATGGGAGCACACTGATGAAACGTCATGCAAACTCAATAAATGTCAGCACACTGAAGAAATGAATGCACACTTAAGAAATGTCAGCACACTGAAGAAATGTCAGCAGACAGAAGGAATATGAGCACACTGATAGAATGTCATGCAAACTGAAGAAAGGTCTGCACACTGAAGGAATGTGGGAACACTGAAGGAATGTCATGCACACTGAAAGAATGCCATGCACACTGGAGAAATTTGATGCAAATTGAAGGAATGTCAGCCCATTGAATGTCAGCACACTGTTGCATTGTAATGCATGCTGAAGTAATGTCATGCATGCTGCAGCAAAGTCATGCACACTGAAGGACTGTCAGCACATTGAAGGAATGTAAGCTGAAGGTTTGGCAGCACGTTGAAGGAACAACAGTACAATGAAGGAATGACTTGCTCCCTGAAGGAATGCCATGCACACTTTAGAATTGTCAGCCCATTGAATTAATGTCAGCACACTGATGGATTGTGATGTATGCTGAAGGAATGTCATGCACGCTTACGGAATGTCAGCCCATTGACGTAATGTCAGCAAACTGATGGAATGTCATGCAGACTGAAGGAATGACATGCAAACTGAAGGAATGTCAGCACATTGAATGAATGTAATTCACATTGAAGGAATGTCAGCACACTGAAAGATTGTCAGGCAGAATGAAGGAATGTCAGCACACTGAAGGAAAGTCATGCACACTGAAGAAATGTCATGCACACAAGAAATTTCAGTGCACTGAATGAATGTAATGCACAATGAAGGAATGTTATGCACACTGAAGGAATGTCAGCACCATAAAGGCTTGTCATGCACACCTAAGGCATCTCATGCATGCTGAAAGAGTATCTTGCACAGAGAAGGAATGTCATGCACACTGGAGAAATGTCAGCACATTGATGGAATATCATCACAATGAAGGATTATCATGCAGACTGAAGGAAATTGAGCACTCTGAAGGAATGTCATGCAAACTGAAGAAATTTCAACACACTGAAGCAATGTCAGCACACTGAAGGAACGTCCTGCCCACTGAAGGAAAGTCAAGCAAACTGAAGGAATGTCAGCCCATTGAAGGAATGACAGCAAACTTAATGAATGTCATGCAAACTGAAGGGATGTTATGCACACCGAAGGAATGTCATGCACGCTGTAGGATTGTCATGCACACTGATGGACTGTCAGCACATTAAAGGAACGTCAGCACACTGATGAAATTTCATGCACACTGAAGAAATGTCTGCAGACAGAAGGAATGTGAGTGTACTGAAGGAATGTCATGCACACTGAAGGAATGTGAGCACACTGAAGGAATGTCATGCACAATGAAGGAATGTCAGCACACTAAAGGAATGTCAGCACACTGAAGGAATGTGAGCACACAGAAGAAATGTTATTCACGCTGAAGGAATGTTATTTACGCTGATGGAATGTCAGCACATTGAAGTAATGTCAGCAAACTGATGGAATGTCATGCACAATGAAGGAATGTCATGCATGCTGTAGGATTGTCAGCACACTGAAGGACTGTCAGAACATTGAAGGACTGTCAGCACATTGAAGGAACGTCAGCACATTGAAGGAACGACAGAACAATGAAGGAATGTCTTGCAACCTGAAGGAATGCCATGCACACTTTAAGATTGTCAGCCCATTGAATTAATGTCAGCACACTGATGGATTGTGATTTATGCTGAAGGAATGTCATGCACACTGATGGAATTTCATGCAAATTGAAGAAATGTCTGCACGCTGAAGGAATGTGAGCACATTGGAGGAATGTCATGCACACTGAAGGAATGTCATGCACAATTAATGTTGTCATGCAGCCTGAAGGAATGCCAGCACATTGAAGAAATGCCAGCACATTGAATGAATGTGCGCACAATGATGGAATGTCATGCAAACTGAAGAAATATCTGCACACTGAATGAATGTCATTGAAGGAATATCACACTGAAGGAATATCATGCACACTGAAGGAATGTCAAGCACACTGAAGCAATGTCATGCAGACTGAAGGAATGCCAACACACTGAAGAAATGTCAGCACACTGAATAAATGTCAAGAACACTGAAGCAATGTCATGCAGACTGAAGGAATGTAAGCACACTGAAGGAATATCCGCACACTGAAAGATTGTCAGGCACAATGAAGGAATGTCAGCGCACTGAAGGAATGTCATGCACAATGAAGGAATGTCATGCAAATGAGAAATTTCTGGACCCTGAATGAATGTAATGCACATGGAAGGAACGTCATGCACAATGAAGGAATGTCATGCAGACTGAAGGAATGTCAGCCCATTGAAGTAATGTCAGCAAACTGATGGAAACTCATGCATGTTGAAGGGATGCCATGCACGCAGAAGGAATGTGATGCATGCTGTAGGAATGTCATGCGCACTGAAGGAAAGTTATCACACTGAAGGAATGTCATGCACACTGAAGGAACGTTATCACACTGAAGGAATGTCATGTGCACTGAAGGAATGTCATGCACACTGAAGGAATGTCATGCTCTATGAAGGAATGTCATGCATACGGAAGGAATGTCAGCCCATTGAAGTAATGCCAGCAAACTGATGGAACGTCATGCATGTTGAAGGAATGTCATGCATGCTGTAGGAATGTCATGCACGCTGAAGGAACGTTATCACACAGAAGGAATGTCATGCACACTGATGGAAGGTCATGCACACTGAAGGAATGTCATGCACACTGTAGGAATGTCATTCGCAATGAAGGAATGTCAGCACACTGAAAGAATGTCAGCACACTGAAGGAATGTTGTGCACGCTGACGAATTGTCATGCACACAGAATTAATGTCAGCCCATTCAAATAATGTCAGCACACTGAAGGAATATCTTGCACGGTGAAGGAACGTCATGCATGCTGAAGGAATATCTTGCACACTGAAGGAATGTCATACGCACTGAAGAAATGTCAGCAAATTGAAGGACTGTCATCACAATGAGGTGTTATCATGCACATTGAAGGAAAGTGAGCGCTCTGAAGGAATATCATGCAAACTGAAGAAATTTCAGCACACTGAAGCAATGTCAGCACATTGAAGGAGTGTCTTGCACACTGAAGGAATGTCATGCAAACTGAAGGAATTGAAAGAACGACAGCAAACTTAATGAATGTCTTGCACACTGAAGTAATGTCATGCACACTGAAGGAATTTCAGCCCATTGAAGTAATGTCAGCACACTGAAGGAATGTCATGCATGCTGAAGGAATGTTATTCACGCTGATGGAATGTCAGCACATTGAAGTAATGTCAGAAAACTGATGGAATGTCATGCACACTGAAGGAATGTCATGCACGCTGTAGGAATGTCATGCACACTGAAGGACTGTCAGCACATTGAAAGAACATCTGCACACTGATGGAATTTCATGCAAACTGAAGGAATGTGAGCACGTTGGGGGATTGTCATGCACACTGAAGGAATGTCAGCGCACTGAATGAATGTAATGTACACTGAAGGAATGTCATGCAAACTGAAGAAATATCTGCACACTGAATGAATGTGAGTACACTGAAGGAATATTGTGCACACTAAAGGGATGTCAAGCGCACTGAAAGATTGTCAGGCACAATGAAGGAATGTCAGCGCACTGAAGGAATGTCATCCACAATGAAGGATTGTCATGCAAACGAGAAATTTCTGGACATTGATTGAAAGTAATGCACACTGAAGTTTTGTCACGCACACTGAAGGAATGTCATGCACACTGAAGGAATGTTAGAACATTGAAGCAATTTGGTGCACACTGAATGAATGTAATGCACACGGAAGGAACGTCATGCACAATGAAGGAATGTCATGCAGACTGAAGGAATGTCAGCCCATTGAAGTAATGTCAGCAAACTGATGGAACCTCATGCATGTTGAAGGGATGTCATGCACGCAGAAGGGATGTCATGCATGCTGTAGGAATGTCATGCGCACTGAAGGAAAGTTATCACACTGAAGGAATGTCATGCACACTGAAGGAACGTTATCACATTGAAGGAATGTCATGTGCACTGAAGGAATGTCATGCACACTGAAGGAATGTCATGCATACGGAAGGAATGTCAGCCCATTGAAGTAATGCCAGCAAACTGATGGAACGTCATGCATGTTGAAGGAATGTCATGCATGCTGTAGAAATGTCATGCACGCTGAAGGAACGTTATCACACAGAAGGAACGTCACATGCACTGAAGGAATGTCATGCACACTGATGGAATGTTATGCACACTGTAGGAATGTCATTCGCAATGAAGGAATGTCAGCACACTGAAAGAAAGTCAGCACACTGAAGGAATGTCAGGTCACTGAAGGAATGTTGTGCATGCTGATGAATTGTCATGCACACTGAATTAATGTCAGCCCATTCAAATAATGTCAGCACACTGAAGGAATATCTTCCACAGTGAAGGAATGTCATGCACGCTGGAGGAACATCATGCATGCTGAAGGAATATCTTGCACACTGAAGGAATGTCATATACAATGAAGACATGTCAGCAAATTGAAGGACTATCATCACAATGAGGTGTTATCATGCACACTGAAGAAAAGTGAGCACTCTGAAGGAATATCATGCAAACTGAAGGAATGTCATGCCCGCTGTAGGAATGTCATGCACGCTGAAAGACTGTCATGCACATTGAAGGAACGACAGCAAACTTAATGAATGTCATGCACACTGAAGTAATGTCATGCACACTGAAGGAATTTCAGCCCATTGAAGTAATGTCAGCACACTGAAGGAATGTCATGCATGCTGGAGGAATGTTATTCACGCTGATGGAATGTCAGCACATTGAAGTAATGTCAGAAAACTCATGGAATGTCATGCACACTAAAGGAATGTCAGAACCTTGAAGCAATTTGGTGCACACTGAATGAATGTCATGCACAATGAAGAAATGTCATCACACTTAAGCAATCTCATGCACACTGGAGGAATTTGATGCACACTGAAGGAATGTCAGCACACTGAAGGAATGTCATGACCCTGAAGGAATGGCATGCATACTGATGGAATGTCATGCAAGCTGAAGGAATGTCATGCACGCTGAAGGAAACGTCAGCACAATAAAGGAACAGTAGCACGCTCAAGGAATTTCTTGCACAGTGAAGGAATATCATGCACACTAAAGGAATGTCAACCCATTGAATTAATGTCAGCATACTGATGGAATGTCATGCACGCTGAATGAATGTCATGAACGCTGTAGGAATGCCATGCACACTGAAAGACTGTCAGCACATTGACGGAACATCAGCACATTGATGGAATGTCAGGCACACTGATAGAATGTCATGCAAACTGATTAAATGTCAGCACACTGAAAGAATGTCATGCACACTGAAGAAATGTTATGTGCCATGAAGGAATGTCAGCACACTGAAGGAATGTGAGCTCACTGAAGGAATGTCATGCACACTGAAGGGAAAAACCACCAAATAATTCACATCATCGAAACCAACCGGTTAATTCACATCATCGAAACCTACGAAATAATTCGCAACATTGAAACCCACAAAAAAATTCACAACATCGAAACCCACCACATAATTCACATCATTGACACCCATTCAGTAATTCACGTCATCGAAACCCACCAAATAATGCATATCATGGAAAAGCAGCAGCTAATTCACATCATCAAAACCCACCAAATAATTCACTTCATTGACACCCACCAAAGAATTCATATCATCAAACCCCAACAAATAATTAACATCATCAAAACCCACCAAATAATTCAAAATATTTACACCCACATACTAATTCACGTCGAAACCCAGCAAATATTTCCTACCATCAAAATTCACCAGTTAATTCACATCATTGAAACCCATCAGCTAATTCAAATCATCAAAACCCACCAAATAATTCACATCATCAAAACCCACTAAATAATTCTCATCATCGAAACCCAGCAAATAATTTACATCATCAAAACCAGCCAAATAATTCACTTCATTGACACCCACCAAGTAATTCACATCATCGAAACCCACCAGTTAATTCATATCATCGAAACCCACCAATTATTTCACATCATCGAAATGCGCCAAATAATTCACATCATCAAAACCCACCAATTAATTCACTTCATTGGCACCCACTCTGTAATTAAGATCATCAAAACTCACCAAATAATGCACATGATGGAAACCCAGCAGCTAATGCACACCATCAAAGCCCACCAAGTAATTTAAATCATCGAAACCCACCAAATAATTCACATCATCAAAACCCACTAAATAATTCTCATCATCGAAACCCACCAGGTAATTCAAATCATTGAAACCCATCAGCTAATTCAAATTATTGAAACCCACCAAATAATTCACATCATCAAAACCCACCAAATAATTCACAGCATTGACAACGATACACTAATTCAGTTGACGTTTCGAGTCCTCATGACCCTTCAGCAGAACTCGTTCTGCTGAAGGGTCATGAGGACTCGAAACGTCAACTCTTTTCTTCTCCACCGATGCTGCCAGTCCTGCTGAGTTTTTCCAGGTAATTCTGTTTTTGTTTTGGATTTCCAGCATCCGCAGCTTTTTGTTTTTAACACAATAATTCACATCATCGAAAACCAGCAAATACTTCATATCATCGAAACCCACTAGTTAATTCACATCATCGAAACCCACAAGTTAATTCAAATCATTGAAACACAGCAAAAAATTCACATCATCAGAACCCAGCAAATAATTCGTATCATCACAACCCATCAAATAGTTCAAGCATTGACACGCACTGGATAATTCACATCATCAAAGCCCACAATATAAATCACTTCATCAAAAGCCAACAAATAATTCACATCATCGAAATCCAACAAATATTTCATCTCATCAAAACCCACCAGTTAATTCATATCATCGAAACGCACCAACTAATTCACATCATCGAAACCCAACAAATAATGCACATCATGGAAAACCAGCAGCTAATTCATATCATCAAAACCTACCAAGCAATTCACATCATCGAAACCTACAAAATAATTCACATCATCAAAACCCACTAAATATTTTTTGTCATCGAAACCCATTAGATCATTCACATTATCGAAAACCACCAAATAATTCACATCATCAGAACCCACCAAATAACTTGCATCATCAAAACCCATCAAATAATTTGATTCATTGGATTTCCAGCATCCGCAGTTTTTTGTTTTTAATTCAATTCATTGATACCCAGCAAATAAATAATTCACATCATCAAAAACCACATAATTCACATGATCAAAACACACCAAGTAATTCACATCATCGACACCCATTCAGATAATTTATATCATCCAAACCTACAATATAAATCACACCATCAAAACCCACCAAATAATTCACAACATTGAAACCCACCCAGAAATTCACATCATCAAAACCCCCTAAATAATTCTCAACATCGAAACCCACTAGATAGTTCTCATTATTAAAACCCACCAGGTAATTCAAATCATCCAAACCAACCAGTTAATTCAAATCATCGAAACCCACCAAATATTTCAAATCATCAAAACCCAGCAAATAATTTGCATCATCGAAACCCACCAAATAATTCATCGAAACACACCAGATAAATCACATCTTCGGCATCTATTCAAATAGTTCACATCATCGAAACCCACCAGTTAACAATTCACATCATCGAAGCCCACGAAATATTTCAAATCATCGAAACGTACCAAATAATTCACATCATTGACACCCACCAGTTAATTCACATCATCGAAGCCCACCAAATATTTCACATCATCAAAACCCACTAAATAATTCACATCATTGACACCCACTCGATAATTCACATCATCGAAACCCATCAAATAATGCACATCAAGGAAAACTAGCAGCTAATTCACATCATTGAAACTCACCAAGGAATTCACATAATCAAAACCCACTAGATAATTCACATTATCAAAACCCACCAGGTAATTCAAATCATCAAAACCCACTAGATAATTCACATCATCAAAACCCACCAGGTAATTCAAATCATCAAAACCAACTAGATAATTCACATCATCAAAACCCACCAGGTAATTCAAATCATCAAAACCCACCAAATAATTCACATCATCAAAACCCACAATCATGCACAACATTTAAACCCACACAGTAATTCACTTCATCGAAATCCACCAGGTAATTCACATCATCAAAACCCACCAGGTAATTCAAATCATCAAAACCCACCAAATAATTCACATCATCAAAACCCACAATCATGCACAACATTTAAACCCACACAGTAATTCACTTCATCGAAATCCACCAGGTAATTCACATCATCAAAACCCACCAGGTAATTCAAATCATCAAAACCCACCCAATCATTCAAAACATTGAAAACCACACAGTAATTCACTTCATCGAAACCCACCAGGTAATTCAAATCATCAAAACCCACCAGTTAATTCACATCATCGAAGCCCACCAATTATTTCACATCATCGAAATGTGCCAAATAATTCACATCATCAAAACCCACCAAATAATTCATTTCATTGGCACCCACTCTGTAATTAACATAATTGAAACTCACCAAATAATGCACATGATGGAAACCCAGCAGCTAATGCACACCATCGAAGCCCACCAAGTAATTCAAATCATCGAAACCCACCAAATAATTCACATCATCAAAACCCATAAATAATCCTCATCATCGAAACCCACCAGATAATTCAAGTCATTGAAACCCATCAGCTAATTCAAATTATTGAAACCCACCAAATAATTCAGATCATCAAAACCCACCAATTAATTCACAAGATTGACATCCACACAGTAATTCACATCATCGAATCCCACCAAATAATTCACATCATCAAAACCCACCAAATAATTCACAGCATTGACAACGATACACTAATTCAGTTGACGTTTCGAGTCCTCATGACCCTTCAGCAGAACTCGTTCTGCTGAAGGGTCATGAGGACTCAAAACATCAACTCTTTTTTTCTCTGCCGATGCTGCCAGACCTGCTGAGTTTTTCCAGGTAATTCTGTTTTTGTTTTGGATTTCCAGCATCCGCAGTTTTTTGTTTTTAACACAATAATTCACATCATCGAAAACCCAGCAAATACTTCATATCATCGAAACCCACTAGTTAATTCACATCATCGAAATCCACAAGCTAATTCAAATCATCAAAACCCAGCAAAAAATTCACATCATCAGAACCCAGCAAATAATTCACATCATCAAAACCCATCAAATAATTCAAGCATTGACACGCACTGGATAATTCACATCATCGAAACCCATTCAAATAATTCACATCATCGAACCCCACAATATAAATCACTTCATCAAAAGCCAACAAATAATTCACATCATCGAAATCCAGCAAATATTTCATCTCATCGAAACCCACCAGTTAATTCACATCATCGAAACCCACCAAATATTTCACATCATCGAAACCCACCAAATAATGCACATCATGGAAAACCAGCAGCTAATTCACATCATCAAAACCTAACAAGCAATTCACATCATCGAAACCCCCAAAATAATTCACATCATCAAAACCCACTAAATAATTCTCATCATTGAAACCCACTAGATAATTCATATCATTGAAACCCACCAGGTAATTCAAATCATCAAAACCCACCAAATAATTCACTTCATCAAAACCCACCAAATAACTTGCATCATCAAAACCCATCAAATAATTTGATTCATTGGATTTCCAGCATCCGCAGTTTTTTGTTTTTAATTCAATTCATTGATACCCAGCAAATAAATAATTCACATCATCGAAAACCACATAATTCATATGATCAAAACACACCAAGTAATTCACATCATCGAATCCCACCAGTTAAATTACCTCATTGAAGCCCACCAAATATTTCAGATCATCGAAACCCACCAAGTAATTCAAATCATTGATACCCACTCGGTAATTCACATCATCGAAACCCACAAAGTAATGCACATAATGAAAACCCAGCAGCTAATTCACATCATTGAAACCCACCAAGTAGTTCACATCATCAAAACCCATTAAATAATTCACATCATTGATATCCACCCGGTAATTCACATCATCAAAAACCACCAAACAATTCACATCATCGACTCCCATTCAGATAATTTATATCATCCAAACCTACAATATAAATCACATCATCAAAACACACCAAATAATTCACAACATTGAAACCCACCCAGAAATTCACATCATCAAAACCCCCTAAATAATTCTCAACATCAAAACCCACTAGATAATTCACATTATTAAAACCCACCAGCTAATTCAAATCATCCAAACCCACCAGTTAATTCAAATCATCGAAACCCAGCAAATATTTCACATCATCAAAACCCAGCAAATAATTTGCATCATCGAAACCCACCAAATAATTCATCGAAACACACCAGATAAATCACATCTTCTGCACCCATTCAAATAATTCACATCATCGAAACCCACAATATAAATCACTTCATCAAAACCCAACAAATAACTCACATCATCGAAACCCACCAGTTAACAAGTCACATCATCGAAGCCCAACAAATATTTCAAATCATCGAAACGTACCAAATAATTCACATCATTGACACCCACCAGTTAATTCACTTTATTGAAACCCAACAAGTAATTAACATGATCAAAACCAATTAATTAATTCACATCATTTACATCCTCCCACTAATTCACATCATCAACACCCACCAAATAATTTGCATCATCAAAAACCAACAATTTATTCACTTCATTGATACCCACCAAATAATTCACATTATCGAATCCCAACAAATAATTCACATCATTGAAACACACCAAATAATTCACATCAACGACATCCATTCAATCAATTCACATGATCGACACCCACCAAATAATTCACATCATCAACACCCATAAAATAATTCACGTCATCAAAACCCACCAAATAATTCACATCATCGACACCCACTAGATAATTCACATCATCAAAACCCACCAAATAATTTACAACATCGACACCCACTAGATAATTCACATTATCAAAACCCACCAAATAATTTACAACATTGACACCCACACAGTAATTCCCATAATCGAAACACTCCAAATAATTCACATCATCAAAACCCACCAAATAATTCACTTCATTGACACCCACCAAATAATTCACATCATTGAACCCCACCAAATAATTCACATCATCGAAGCAAACCAAATAATTCAGATCAACGAAACACAACAAATAATTCACATCATCAAAACCCACCAAATAATTTACAAAACTGACACCCCCCACACTAATTCACATCGTTGAAACACAGCAAATAATTCAATTCTTTGAGACCCAGCAAATAAATAATTCACATCATCGAAACCAATTAAATAATTCACCCCATCAAAACAGACCAAATAATTCACATCATCGACTCACATTCAAATAATTCACATCATCGAAACACACCAGTTATTTCACATTATCAAGGCCCACGCAATATTTCACATCATCAATATCCATAAAATAATGCACGTCATCAAAACCCAACAAAGAATTCACATCATCGACAACCACTAGATAACTCACATCATCGAAACCCACTAAATAATTCGCCTCATCAAAATTGACCAAATAATTCACATCATCGACTCCCATTCAAATAATCCACTTCATTGAAATCCACAATATAAATCACATCATTGACACCCATTCCAATAATTCACGTCATCAAAGCCCACCAAATATTTTACATCATCAACATCCATAAAATAATGCACTTCATCAAAACCCAACAAATAATTCACATCATCGACACCCACTAGATAATTCACATGATCAAAACCCCCAGGTAATTCAAATCATCGAAAGCCATCAGCTAATTCACATCATCATAACACACCAAATAATTTACATCATCGAAGCGCAACAAATGATTCACATGATCGAAACACACCAAATAATTCATGTCATCGACGCCCATTCAAGTAATTCACAAGATTGAATCCCACAATATAAATCACTTCATCAAAACCCACTAAATAAATCACATCAGCGAAACCCACCAAATAATTCACATCATCGAAACACTCCAAATAATTCACTTCATCAAAACCCACCAAATAATTCATATCATTGACACCCACTTGGTAATGCACATCATCAAAATCCACCAAATAATTGACAATATTGAAATTGACACAGTAATTCACATCATCGAAACCCAACAAATAATTCACATCATCAAAACTCACCAAATAATTTGCATCATCAAAACCCACCAAATAATTCACTTCATCGAACCCCACCAAATAATTCACATCATCAAAACACACCAAATAATTTACAAAATTGACACCCACACACTAATTCATATCATCGAAACCCAGCAAATATTTCTTATTATCGAAACTCACCATTTAATTCACATCATCGAACCCACCAGTTAAATAAAATCATTGAAATCCACCAACTAATTCACATCATCAAAGCCCAGCAAATAATTCAAATCTTTAAGACCAGCAAATAAATAATTCACATTACCCAAACCCACCAAAAAATTCACATCGCCAAAACACACCAAATAATTCACATCATCGACACCAATTCAAATAATTCACATCATCGACACTCGCCAGGTAACGCAAATCATTGAAACCCATCAGCTAATTCACATCACCAAAACCTACCAAATAATTCAAATCATCAAAACCCACCGAATAATTCACTTCATTGACACCCACCAAATAATTCACATCATCAAACCCCACCAAATAATTCACATCATCGAAGCACACCAAATAATTCAGATCATCGAAACACAACAAATAATTCACATCATCAAAACCCACCAAATAATTAACAAAATTGACACGCATACATTATTCACATCATCGAAACACAGCAAATATTTCTTATAATCGAAATACACCAGTTAATTCATATCATCGAAACCCACCAGCTAATTGAAATCATCGAAACACACCAACTAATTCACATCTTCAAAACCCAGCAAATAATTCGCATCATCAAAACCCAACAAATAATTCAATTATTTGAGACCAAGCAAATAAATAATTCGTATCATTGACACTAACTAAATAATTCACCTCATCAAAACAGACCAAATAATTCACATCATCAACTCACATTCAAATAATTCACATCATCAAAACACACCAAATAATTCACAACATCAACAACTAAACAAAAAATAAACATCATCAAATGCTACCAGTTAATCCACTTCATCGAAGCGCACCAAATATTTCACATCATTGAAACTCACCAAATAATTCACATCATCAACACCCACCAAATAATTCACTTCATTGACACCCACCAAATAATTCAGATCATCGAAACACAAATAATTCACAACACAACAAATAATTCACAGCATCAAAAGCCACCAAATAATTTACAAAATTGACACTCACATACTAACTCACATCATCGAAACACAGCAAATATTTCTTATCATCGACACAGACCAGTTAATTCACATCATCAAAACCCACCAGCTAATTCAAATCATCAAAACCCACCAACTAATTCACATCTTCAAAACCCAGCAAATAATTCGCACCAACCAAACCCAACAAATAATTCAATTCTTTGAGATCTAGCAAATAAATAATTCACATAATTGAAACCAACTAAATAATCAAAACAGACCAAATAGTTCACATCATTGACTACATTCAAATAATTCACATTATCGAAACCCACCAGTTAATTCACATCATCGAAGCGCACCAAATATTTCACATCATCAACATCCATAAAATAAGGCACATCATCAAAGTCCAACAAATAATTCACATCATCGACACCCACTAGGTAATTCACATCATCAAAACACACCAGTTAATTCACATCATCGAAATCCACCAGCTAATTCAAATCATTGAAACTCCCCACTAATTCACAGCATCAAAACCCACCAAGTAATTTGCATCATCAAAAACCACCAAATAATGCGTATCATTGACACCCACCAAATAATTCACATCATCAAAACGCACCAAATAATTCACAACATCGACACCCAAACAAAAAATAAACATCATCGAAAGCTACCAGTTAATTCACTTCATCCAAGTCGACCCAATATTTCACATCATCGAAACCCACCAAATAATTCACATCATCAAAACACACCAAATAATTCACATCATCGACACCAATTCAAATAATTCACATCATCGACACCCAATAGATAATTCACATCATCAAAACCCGCCAGGTAATTGAAAGCATCGAAACCCATCAGCTAATTCACATCATCAAAACCCAACAAATATTTCAAATCATCAAAACCCACCAAATAATTCACTTCATTGACACCCACCAAATAATTCACATCATCGAACCCCAACAAATAATTCACATCATCGAAACACAACAAATAATTCACAGCATCAAAACCCACCAAATAATTCACATCATCAAAATGCACCAAATAATTCACATAATCAAAACACAACAAGTAATTCACATCATCAAAACCCACCAACGAATTTACAAAATTGACACCCACACACTAATTCACATCATCAAAACACAGCAAATATTTCTTATCATCGAAACACACCAGTTAATTCACATCATTGAAACCCACCAGCTAATTCAAATCATCGAAACACCCCACTAATTCACATCTTCAAAACCCAACAAATAATCCGCATCATCAAAACCCAACAAATATTTCAATTCTTTGAGACCCAGCAAATAAATAATTCAGATCATCGAAACCAACTAAATAATTCAACTCATCAAAATAGACCAAATAATTCACATCATTGACTCACATTCAAATAATTCACATCATCGAAGTGCACCAAATATTTCATATCATCAACATACATAAAATAAGGCACCTCATCAAAGCCCAACAAATAATTCACATTATCGACACCCACTAGATAATTCACATCATCGAAATCCACCAGGTTATTCAAATCATCGAAACCCATCAGCTAATTCACATCATCAAAACCCACCAAATAATTTGCATCATCAAAAACCACCAAATAATTCACATCATTGACACCCACCAAATAATTCACATCATCGAATCGCAACAAATAATTCACATCCTCAAAATACACCAAATAATTCACATCATCAAAACACACCAAATAATTCACATCATCAAAACACACCAAATAATTCACATCATCAAAACACACCAAATAATTCACAACATCGACACCCAAACAAAAAATAAACATCATCGAAAGCTACCAGTTAATTCACTTCATCGAAGCTGACCAAATATTTCACATCATTGAAACACACCAAACAATTTACGTCATCAAAACACACCAAATAATTCACATCATCGACACCCACTAGCTAATTCACCAATTCAAATCATCGAAATCCTTCAGCTAATTCACATCATCAAATCCCACCAAATAATTTGCATCATCAAAAATCAGCAAATAAGTCACTTCATTGACACCCACCATATAATTCACATCATCGAATCGCAACAAATAATTCACATCATCGAAACACACCAAATAATTCACAAAATTGACACCCACACACTAATTCACATCATCAAAACCCAACAAATATTTCTTATCATCAAAACCCACCAGCGAATTCAAATCATTGTAACCCACCAACTAATTCACATCATCAAAACCCAGCAAATAATGAATGTCATCAAAACAAATCAAGTGATTCACATCATGAACACCCATTCAAATAATTCACATGATCAAAACCCAGAATATAAATCACTTCATCAAAACCCACCAAAAAATTCACGATTGAAACCCAGAATATGAATCACTTCATCAAAACCCACCAATAATTTCACATCACTGAAACCCACCAGTTACTTCACATCATCGAAGCCCACCAAATAATTCACATCATTGAAATGCACCAAATAATTCACTTTATCAAAACCCACCAAATAATTCATATCATTGACACCCACTTGATAATTCACATCATCAAAACCCACCAATTAATTCAAAACATTCAAACCGACACAGTAATTCACATCATCAAAACCCATTGCATATTTCGTATCGTTGACTTCCCCCTGGTAATTCACTTCATCAAAACCCACCAAATAATTCACATCATTGAAACCCACCAGTTATTCACATCATCGAAGCCCACCAAATAATTTACATCATCGAAATGCACCAGATAATTCACTTTATCAAAACCCACCAAATAATTCATATCATTGACACCCACTTGATAATTCACATCATCAAAACCCATCAAATAATTCACAACACTGAAACCCACACAGTAATTCACATCATTGAAACCCAACAAATAATTCACATCAGCCGAATGGTCCAAGTAATTCAAATCATCAAATCCCACCAAAATATTCACATCATAGAATCTTCCCAATTAATTCACATCA
The DNA here is from genome assembly GCF_017639515.1 of Carcharodon carcharias. Lineage (NCBI taxonomy): Eukaryota > Metazoa > Chordata > Chondrichthyes > Lamniformes > Lamnidae > Carcharodon > Carcharodon carcharias. The sequence goes on along the minus strand of NC_054467.1, from coordinate 252,672,855 downwards.
TTCAAACACTTCAAATAATTCACATCATCCAAACTGCCCAACGATTTCACATAATCGAAAACCACCAAAAAATTCACATTATCGAAACCCACCAAATACTTCACATGATTGAAACCCACCAAATAATTCACATCAACAACACTGACCAAACAATTCACATCATCGACATACAACAGATAATTCACATCATCAAAAACCACCAAATAATTCATACCATTGAAACTCACCAGGAAATTCACATAGTCACAACCCATGAAATATTTGACATCATTGAAACCCATGAAATCATTCGCATCATCAAAACCCACCAAATAATTCACTTCATTGACACCCAACAAATAATTCAAATCAGCAAAACACACCAAATTAATCAGAACATAGAAACGCACCAAATTATTCACATTATCAAAACACACCAAATAATTCACATCATTGACACCCATTCAAATAATTCACGTCACTGAAATGCACCGAAAAATTCACATCATCAAAATCCACCAAATAATTCTCATCATTGACAGCCACTCGGTAATTCTAATCATCAAAACACACCAAATAATTCAAATCATCGACGCCCATAAAATAATTCCCGTCATCAAAACCCACCAAATAATTCACATCATCCAAACCCAGCAAATAATTCAGATCATCCGAACAGTCAAAATAATTCATATCATCAAAACCGACCAAATCATTCACATCATCAAAACACACCAAATAATTTACTTCTTTGTCACCCACCCAATAATTCACATCATTAAAACACACCAAATAATTCAGAACATAGAAATGCACCAAATAATTCACATCATCAAAACACAACAAATGATTCATAACATTGACACACACCCAGTAATGCACATCATTGAAACTCACCAAATAGTTCATACCATCGAAAACCACCAGCTAATTCAAATCATTGGAACTCACCAATTAACTCACATCATCAAAAGCAAGCAAATACTTTGCATAATCAAAACCCATGAAATAATTCAATTCATTGACAGCCAGCAAATAATTCACATCATCGAAACCCACCAAATATTTCACATCATCGAAAAACACCAAATAATTCACATCATCAGAACCCACCAAATAACTCATATCATTGACACCCACTCGGTAATTCACATCATCGAAACCCACCAAATAATCCATATCATGGAAACCCAACAGCTAATTCAAATCATCGAAACTCACCAATTAACTCACATCATTAAAAACAAGCAAATAATTCACTTAATCAAAACCCACAAAATAATTCAATTCATTGATAGCAAGCAAATTCTTCACATCATCGAAATCCACCAAATAATTCATGTCATCGAAACCCATCAGTTAATTCCTATCATTGAATCCCACCAAATCACTCACATCATTGAAACACACCAAATAATTCATATCATCAAAATGCTCCAAATAATTCATATCACCAATACCCACCGAATAATTCGCATCAACGACACTCATTCAAATAATTCACATCGTCGAATTGCACCACATAATTCACATCATCAAAATCCACCAGATAATTCACATCATTGACACCCACTTGGTAATTCACATCATCGAAACCCACCAAATATTCCACATCATGGAAACCCAGTAGCTAATTCATACCATCAAAACCCACCAAGTATTTCACATCAACAAAACCCATTCAATAATTCACATCATTGACATCCACCCAGTAATTCACATCATCAAAACCCACCAAATAATTCACGTCATCGAAACACACCAAATAATTCAGACCATCAAAAGCAATTCAAATAATTCACATTATCAGCACCCAACAAATAATTCACATCATCAAGACACGTAAAATAATTCACGTCATCAAAACCCACTAAGTACTTCACGTCATCGAAACACACCAAATAATTCACATCACTGAATCCCACCAAATCATTCACATCATCGAAACACACCAAATAATTAATATAATCGAAGTGCACCAAGTAATTCATATCACCAAAACCCACCAAATAATTCACAACATAGACATCCACACACTAATTCACAACATCGAAACCCATCAAATAATTCACATCATCAAAACCCAGCAAATAATTTGCATCATTAAAACCCATCAAATAATTCACAACATTGACACCCAGCAAATAAATAATTCACATCATCGAAACCCACAATATAAATCACTTCATCAAAACCCAACAAATAATTCACATCATTGAAACCCACCAGTTAATTCACATCATCAAAGGCCACCAAATATTTCACGTCAGCAAACCACACCAAATAATTCACATCATTGACACCCACCAGTTAATTCACATAATCGAAGCCGACCAAATATTTCACATCATCAAAACCCACCAAATAATTCAGAACATAGAAATGCACCAAATAATTCACATCATCAAAACACAACAAATAATTCATAACATTGACAAACACCCAGTAATGTATATCATCGAAACTCACCAAATAGTTCATATCATCGAAAACCACCAGCTAATTCAAATCATCGCAACTCACCAACTAACTCACATCATCGAAACCCACCAAATATTTCACATCGTCGAAACAGACCAAATAATTCACATCATCAGAACCCACCAAATTATTCACATCATTGACACCCACTCGGTAATTCACATCCTTGAAAACCATCAAATAATCCACATCATGGAAACCCACCAGCTAATTCAAATCATCGAAGCTCACCAATTAACTCACATCATCAAAACCAAGCAAATTATTCGCATAACACACCAAATAATTCAAATAATTGACAGAAATCAAATTATTCACATCATCAAAACCCACCAAATAATTCATGTCAGTGAAACAAACCAAATAATTCACATCATTGAATCCCACCAAATAGTTCACAACATTGACACCTACACACTAATTCACAACATCGAAACACAGCAAATATTTCATATCATCGAAACCCGCCAGTTAATTCACATGTTGGAAACCCACTAGCTAATTGAAATCATCGAAACCCATCAAATAATTCACATCATCAAAACCCAGCAATAATTCGCATCATCAAAACCCATCAAATAATTCAATTCATTGACACCCAGCAAATAAATAATTCACATCATCGTAACCCACAATATAAACCACCAAATAATTCACATCATCGAAACCCACTGGATAATTCACCTCATCAAACCCAGCATATAATTCGGAACATCAAAACCCTTCAAATAATTCAATTCTTTGACACCCAGCAAATAAATAATTCACGTCATCGAAACACACCAAATAATTCACATCATCAACACCCATTCAAAATTGTCACATCATCGAAATCCACCACTTAATTCACATCATCAAAGCCCACCAAATAATTCACATCATCAACACACATAAAATAATTCACATCACCGACACCCAACAAATAAATGACATCATCCGAACAGTCGAAATAATTCACATCATCAAAACACACCAAATCATTCGAATCATCAAAACCCACCAAATAATTCGCTTTATTGACACCCACCAAATAATTCACATCATCGAACCGCACCAAACAATTCACATCATCAAAACCCACCAAATAATTCACATCATTGACACACACTCAATAATTCACAATTTCAAAACCTACCAAATAATGAACAGCATGGAAACCTAGCAGCTAATTGAAATCTTCGAAACTCACCAAGTAATTCACATAATCGAAACCCAATAAATAATTCACATCATCAAAACCCACCAAATAATTTTCATCATCGAAACCCATTAGATAATTCATATCATCAAAACCCACTAGGTAATTCAAATCATCGAAACCTACCAAATACTTCACAACATTGAAACCCAAACAGTAATTCAAATCATCGAAACATGACAAATCATTAACATAATCAAAATCCATTAATTAATTCACATCATTGACATCCTCCCACTAATTCACATCATCAAAACTCACCAAATAATTCACATTAGCAAAACCCATAACATAATTCACGTCATCAAAACCCACTAAATAAATCACATCATCGAAACCCAGCAAATAATTCACAACATCAAAACCCATCAAATAATTCAATTCTTTGACACCCAGCAAATAAATAATTCACGTCATCGAAACCCACCAAATAATTCAAATCATGGAAACCCACCAGTTAATTCATATCATGCAAACCTACCAATTAATTCACATCATCAAAACTATTAAATATTTCACATCATTGACCTCCACCCGTTAAGTCACATCATCAAATCCCACCAAATAATTCACGTCATCGAAACACACCAAATAATTCACATCATCGACATCCATTCAAATAATTCACATTATCGACACCCACCAAATAATTCACTTCATCAACACCCATAAAATAATTCACGTCTTCAAAACCCACCAAAAATTCACATCATCGTATCCCAACAAATATTTCACATCATCAAAACACACCAAATGATTCAGAACATAGAAATGCACCAAATAATTCCCATTATCAAAACACACCAAATAATTCAGAACATAGAAATGCACGAAATAATTCAAATCATCAAAACACTCCAATAGTTCATATCATCGAAAACCACCAGCTAATTCAAATCATCGGAACATACCAATTAACTCTCATCATCAAAACCAAGCAAATAATTCAATTCATTGACAGCCAGCAAATAATTCACATCTTCGAAACCCATCAAATATTTCACATCATCGAAACACACCAAATAATTCACATCATCAGAACCACCAAATAATTCATATCATTGACACCCACTCGGTAATTCACATCATTGAAACACATCAAATAATCCACATGATAGAAACCCATCAGCTAATTGAAATCATCGAAACTCACCAATTAATTCACCTCATCAAAACCAAGCAAATAATTCGCATAATCAAAACCCACCAAATAATTCATTTCATTGACAGCAAGCAAATTATTCACATCATCGAAACCCACCAAAAAATTCATGTCATCGAAACACACCAAATAATTCACATCATCGAATCCCACCACATCATTCACATCATCGAAACACACCAATTAATTCATATCATCGAAATGCACCAGATAATTCATATACCAAAACCCACCAAATAATTCACAACATTGACACCTACACACTAATTCACAACATAGAAACCCAGCAAATATTTCATATCATTGAAACCCATTAGTTAATTCACATGATCAAAACCCACCAGCTAATTCAAATCATCTAAACCCATCAAATAATTCACATTAACAAAACCCAGCAAATAAATCGCTTCATCAAAACCCATCAAATAACTCAATTCATTGACACCCAGGAAATAAATAATCACATCATCAATACCCACAAGATAAATCATTTCACCGAAACCCAACAAATACTTCACATGATCGAATCCCACAAGTTAATTCACATCATCGAAGCCCACCAAATATTTCACATCATCGAACTGCACCAAATAATTCACATCATTGATAATAACCAGTTAATTAACATAATTGAAGCCCACCAAATATTTCACATCATCAAAACACACCAAATAATTCACATTATTGACACCCAGTCAATAATTCACATCATTGAAACCTACCAAATAATGAACATCATGGAAACCCAGCAGCTGATTGACATCATCGAAACTCACCAAGTAATTCACATATTCGAAACCCACCAAATAATTCACATCAACAAAACCCACGAAATAATTCAATTCATTGACAGCCAGCAAATAATTCACAACATCGAAACCCACCAAATATTTCACATCATCGAAACACACCAAATAATTCACATCATCGAATCCCACCAAATCATTCACATCATCGAAACATACCAAGTAATTCATATAATCGAAATGCACCAAATAATTCATATCACCAAAACCCATCAAATAATTCACAACATTGATACCCACACACTAATTCACAACATCGAAACCAAGGAAATATTTCATATCATCGAAACCCAGCAGTTAATTCATATAATCGATACCCACCAGCTAATTCAAATCATCGAAACCCATCAAATAATTCACGTCATCAAAATCCACCAAATAATTCACATCAGCGACACCCATTCAAATAATTCACATCGTCAAAACCCACAATATAAATCACTTCATCAAAACAAACCAAATAATTCACAATATCGAAACCCACCAGTTAATTCACAACTTCGAAGCCCACCAAATATTTCACAACATTGAAACACACCAAATAATTCACATCATCAAAACCCATTAAATAATTCTCACCATTAAGATCCACCCAGTAATTCAGATCATCAAAACCCACCAAAAAATTCACGTCATCGAAACACACCATCTAATTCACATCGTCGACAACCATTCAATTAATTCACATCATCGACACCCACAAAATAATTCACATCATCAACATCCATAAAATAATTCACGTCATCAAACCCAACAAATAATTCACATCATCGACACCCACTAGATAATTCACATCATCGAAACCCACATGGTAATTCAAATCATCGAAACCCATCAGCTAATTCAAATCATCGAAACCCACCACAAAATTCACATCATCAAAACCCACCAAATAATTCACAACATTGACACACACAGTAATTCACATCTTTGAAACCCAACAAATAATTCACATCATCAAAACCCATTAAATAATTCACATCATTGACATCCACACGGTAATTCACATCTTCAACACCCATAAAATAATTCACATCATCAAAACACACCAAGTAATTCAGAACATAGAAATGCACCAAATAAATCACTTCATCAAAACCCACCAAACAATTCACTTCATCGAAACCCAACAGTTAATTCTCATCTTCGAAGCCCATCAAATATTGCATATCATCGAAACGCAACAAATAATTCACATCATTGACACCCACTCGGTAATTCACATCATCGAAACACACCAAATAATGCACATCATGGAAATCCAGCAGCTAATTCATATCATCGAAACACACCATATAATTCACATCGTCGACATCCATTCAATTAATTCACATTATCAACATCCATAAAATAATGCACATCATCAAAACCCAACAAATAATTCACATCATCGACATCCACTAGATAATTCACATCATCGAAACCTACCAAATATTTCACATCATCAAAACACATTAAATAATTCACATCAGTGACATCTACCCGCGAATTCACATTATCAAAACCCACCAAATAATATGCATCAACAAAAACCATCAAATAATTCACTTCATTGACACCCACCAAATAATTCACATCATCAAATCCCAACAAATAATTCACATCATCGAAACACACCAAATAATTCTTGTCATCCAAACCCACCAAATAATTCAAAACATTTACACCCATACACTAATTCACATCATCGAAACCCAGCAAATATTTCATATGATTGAAACCCACGAGTTAGTTTTCATCATCGAAACCCACCAGCTAATTCAAATCATCAAAGCCCACCAAATAATTCACATCATCAAAACCCAGCAAATAATTCAAACCGACAAAACCCAACAAATATTTCAAGTTATTTACACCCAGCAAATAAATAAATCACGTCATTGAAACCAGCCAAATAATTCAGGTCATCGAAACACACCAAATAATTCACAACATCGACACTCAAACAAATAATTCACATCATTGAAACCTACTAGTTAATTTACATCATCGAAGCCCACCAAATATTTCACATCATCGAAACTCATTCAACTAATTCACATGATCAAAACCCACAATATAAATCACTTCATCAAAACCCACCAAATAATTCACATCATAGAAACCCACCAGTTAATTCACATCATTGAAGCCCACCAAATAATTCACATCATTGAAACCCACCAATTATTCACATCATCAAAACCCACCAAATAATTCACAACATTGAAACCGACACAGTAATTCACATCATCGAAACCCAACAAATAATTCACATCATCGAAACCCATTATGTATTTCACATCATTGACATCCTCCTGGTAATTCAGATCATCAAAACCCACAAATAATTCACGTCATCAAAACCCACCAAATAATTCATGTCATTGACACTCACCAAATAATTCGCAAAATTGACACCCACACACTAATTCACATCATTGAAACCCACCAAATATTTTTACTCATCGAAACCCACCAGTTAATTCACATCATCGAAACCCACCAGCCAATACAAATCATTGAAACCCACCAATTAATTCACATCATCAAAACCCAGGAAATAATTCGCATCATCAAAACCCATCGAATAATTCAATTCTTTGTGACCCAGCAAATAAATAATTCACATCATCAAAACCCACTAAATAATTCACACCATCGAAACAGACCAAATAATTCACATCATCGACTCCAATTCAAATAATTCACATCATCGAAATCCACAATATAAATCACATCATCGACACCCATTCAAATAATTCACATCATCAAAACCCACCAAATAATTCTCATCATCATAACCCACTAGATAATTCACATCATCAAAACCCGCCAGGTATTTCAAATCATCGAAACCCACCAAATAATTCACATCATCAAAACCCACCAAATATTTCACAACATTGAAACCCACGCAGTAATTCAAATCATTGAAACCCGACAAATAATTCACATCATTGAAACCCACCACTTAATTCACATCACCAAAACCCACCAAATAATTCACATCATCAAAACACACCAAGTAATTCAGAACATAGAAATGCACCAAATAAATCACTTCATCAAAACCCACCAAACAATTCACATCATCGAAACCCAACAGTTAATTCAAATCATTGAAACACAACAAATAATGCACATCATGGAAACCCAGCAGCTAATTCATATCATCGAAACACAACAAATATTTCACATCGTCGACACCCATTCAATTAATTCACATGATCGAAACCCACAATATAAATCACATCATCGACATCCATTCAAATAATTCACATCATCAAAACCCATCAAATAACTCTCATCATCATAACCCACTAGATAATTCACATCATCAAAACCCACCAGGTATTTCAAATCATCAAAACCCACCAAATAATTCACATCATCAAAACCCACCAAATATTCACATTATTGATATCCACTCGGTAATACACATCATGGAAACCCACTAAATAATTCACATCACCTACACCCACCAGGTAATTCACATCATCAGAACCCACTAGCTAATTCAAATCATTGAAACCCACCAAATAATTCAGATCATCAAAACCCAGCAAATAATTTGGATCATCCAAGCACAACAAATTATCCAATTCCTTGACACCCAGCAAGTAATACACATCAACGAAACCAACCAAATAATTCATGTCATTGAAACACAGCAAATAATTCACATCATGACACTCAACAAATCATTCACATCCTCAACACCCATAAAATAACTCACGTCATCTAAACCCACCAAATAATTCACATCATCGACACTCACTAGATAATTCACATCATCGAAACCCACCCAGCAATTCAAATCACGAAACCCACCAATTAACTCACGTCACCAAAACCCAACAAATAATTGACAACATTGACACCCACATAGTAATTCACATCATCGAAACCCACCAAATAATTCTCATCACCAAAGCACATTAAATAATTCACATCATTGACATCCACCTGCGAATTCACAACATCAAAATCCACCAAATAATTTGCATCATCAAAACCCACCAAATTATTCACTGCATTGGCACACACCAAATAATTCACATGATCGAATCCCACCAAATAATTCACATCATCGAAACACACCAAATAATTCACATCAGCAAAACACACCAAATAATTCACAACATTGACACCCAAACAATAATTCTTATCATTGAAACCCACTAGATAATTCACATCATCCAAGCCCACCAAGTAATTCAAATCATCGAAACCCATCAGCTAATTCAAATCATCGAAACCCAACAAAGAATTCACGTCATCAAAACCCAGCAAATAATTCACAACATTGGCACCCAAACAGTAATTCACATCATTGAAACCCAAAAGATAATTCACATCATCAAAATCCATTAAATAATTCACACCATTGACATCCACCCGGTAATTCACATCATAAAAACCCCCAAATAATTCAGGTAATCGAAACACACCAAATAATTCACATCATTGACATCCATGCAAGTAATTCACATAATCGAAACCCAACAAATAATTCACATTATCAAAACCTACCAAATAAATCTCATCTTCAAAACCCTCCAAATAATTCACATTATCCACACCGACCAAATAAATCACAAAATGGACACCTACCAAATAATTCACATCATAGAAACCCAGAAAATAATTCACATCATTCAAACCCACCAAATAATTCACATCATCGAAACCCACCAAATATTTCACATCATCGAAACCCACCAAATATTTTTCATCATCGAAACCCACTAAATAGTTCACATCATCGAAAGCCACCCAATAATTCACATCAACAGCCACCAAGAAATTCACATCATCGACATCCACAAGATAATTCACAAGGTCAAAAGCCACCAAATAATTCATATCATCGAAACCCACCGGGAAATTCACATTGTAGAAACCCACCAAATATTTCACAACATCGAAACCCAGCAAATAATTCACAAAATCAAAACCCACCAAATAATTCACATCATCGACACCCACCAGGTAAATCCAATCATCGGTACCCAAGGAATAATTCACATCATCGATAAACACAGAATAATTCACATCATCGATATGCAATAGATAATTCACATCGTTGAAACCCACCAGGTAATTCAAATCATTGAAACGCACCAAATAATTCACATCATCAAAACCCATTAAATAATTCATAACATTGACATCCACCCGGTAATTCACATCATAAAAACCCAACAAATAATTCGCAACATCAAAACGCACCAAATAATTCACTTCATTGGCACCCAAAAAATAATTCATTTCATCGAAACCCACCAAATAATTCAAATCTTCAAAACACACCAAATAATTCACAACATTGACACCCATCCGGTAATTTACATCATTGAAACCCACCAAATAATTCACATAATCAAAACCCAGCAAATAATTCGCATCATCAAAATGCAACAAATTATACAATTCATTGACACCCAGCAAATAATTCACATCATTGAAACCCAAAAAATAATTGACTTCATCGAAACACATCAATTAATTCACATCATCAACACTGACCAAATAATTCACGTTATCAACACCCATTAGAAAATTCACATCATCGAAACCCACCAGGAAATTCAAATCATCGAAACCCATCGGCTAATTCAAATCATCGAAAACTACCAAATAATTCACATCATTGAGATCCACCCCGGAATTCACTTCATTGACACCCACCAAATAATTCACATCATCGTATCACACCAAATAATTCACATCATGGAAACACACCAAATAATTCAGTTCATCGAAATGCACCAAATCATTCACATCATCAAAACCCACCAAATAATTCACAACAATAACACCCACAGACTAATTCACATTAGCGAAACCCAGCAAATATTTCACATCATCGAAACCCACCAGCTAATTTACATCATCGAAACCCACCAAATAATTCATATCATCAAAACCCAGCAAATAATTTGCATCATCGAAACCCACCAGCTAATTCACATCATCAAAAGCCACCAAATAATTCACAACATTAACATCCACACACTTATTCACATCATTGAAACCCACCAGTTAATTCAAATCATCAAAATCCTGCAAATAATTCGCAACATCAAAAGCCATCAAATAAATCAATTCATTGACACCCTGTAAATAAATAATTCACATCATCGAAACCCAGCATCGAATTCACATCATCAAAATCCACGAATTAATGCACATCATCGAAACCCAACAAATAATACACATCATCAAAACCCACCAATAATTCTCATCATTGAAACTCTCCAAATATTTCACATTGTCCACACCCACCAAATAATTCACACCATCGACACCCACCAAATCATTCACATCATCAACACGCATAAAATAAATCACATCATCTACACCCAACAAATAATTCACATCATCCAGATTGTCAAAATAATTCACATCATCGAAATCCACCATGTAATTCAAAGTGATCAGCACCCACCAAATTATTCAAATCATTGACATTCACAAAATAATTCACATCATTCACAACTACCAAATAATTCACATCATTCAAACCCACCACATTCTTCATATAATTGACACCCACCAAATAATTCACATCATTGACACCCACCAAATAACGCACATCATTGACATCCTTCAAATAATTCACATCATCCATACCCACCAAATATATCACATCATCAAAACCCACCAAATACATCATTGACTTCCATCCAGTAATTCACACCATCAAAACCCACCAAATAATTCACATCATCAAAAACCAACATTTATTTCACATCCTTGAAACCCACCAAATAATTCACGTGATCAACACCCACCAAATAATTTACATCATTGACACTCACAAAATAATTCACATCATCCACATCCACCAAATAATTCACATCATCCAGACTCACCACATTATTCATATAATTGACACCCACCAAATAATTCACATCATTGACACCCACCAAATAACTCACATCATTGACACCCTTTAAATAATTCACATCATCCACACCCACCAAATAATTCACATCATCAAAACCCACCAAATAATTCACATCATTGACACTCACACAGTAATTCATATCCTTGAAACCCAACAAATAATTCACATCATCAAAACCCATTAAATTATTCACATCATCGACACGCATAAAATAATTCACATCATTGAAACCCACCAGCTAATTCAAATCATTGAAAGCCACCAAATAATACACATCATCAAAACCCAGCGAATAATTTGAATCATCAAAATCCATCAAATAATTCAATTCATTCACACCTAGCAAATAAATAATTGCCATCATCAAAGCACACTAAATAATTCACCTCATTGAAAAACACCAAATAATTCATATCATCAAAACCCACCACATAATTCACATCATTGACACCCACTCAGTAATTCACATCATCGAAAACCACCAAATATTTCACACCATCGAAACACACCAAATAATTCACATCATCGAAACCCAGCACATAAATCACAACATTAACACCCACACACTAATTCACATCATCGAAATCATCTGTTCTGTTGAAGGGCCACAAGGGCTCGAAACATCAACTCTTTTTTCTCCGCCGATGCTGCCAGACCTGCTGAGTTTGTCCAGGTAATTCTGTTTTTGTTCTGGTTTTCCAGCATCCGCAGTTTTTTTTTATTGAAACCCACCAGCTAACTCAAATCATCAAAACCCACGAAATAAATCATATCATCAAAATGCATCAAATAATTCGCAATATCAAAACCCATTAAATAATTCAATTCATTGACACCCTGCAAATAAATAATTCACATCTTAAAAACACACGAAGTAATTCACCTCATTGAAAAACAATAAATAATTAACATCATCGACACCCACCAAATAATTCACATCATTGACACCCACCCGGTAATTCACATCATCAAAACCCACCAAATAATGCACATCATGGAAACCCAGCATCTAATTCACATCATCGAAATCCACCAAGAATATCATATCATCCATACCCTACAAATAATTCTCATAATTAAAACTCTCCAAATATTTCACAATATCCACACACACCAAGGAATTCACATCATCAACACACGTAAAATAATTCACATCATTTACACCCAACGTATAATTCACATCATCCGAACCGTCCAAATAATTCACATCATCGAATCCTGCCTAATAATTAACATCATAGAAACCCACCAAATAATTCACATCATTGAAATCCACCATGTAATTCACATGATCAACACCCACCAAATAATTCACATCATTGACACCCACCAAATAACTCACATCATTGACACCCTTTAAATAATTCACATCATCCACACCCACCAAATAATTCACATCAACAAAACCCACCAAATAATTCACATCATTGACACTCACACAGTAATTCACATCCTTGAAACCCAACAAATAATTCACATCATCAAAACCCATTAAATTATTCACATCATCGACATGCATAAAATAATTCACATCATTGAAACCCACCAGCTAATTCAAATCATTGAAAGCCACCAAATAATACACATCATCAAAACCCAGCGAATAATTTGAATCATCAAAATCCATCAAATAATTCAATTCATTCACACCTAGCAAATAAATAATTGCCATCATCAAAGCACACTAAATAATTCACCTCATTGAAAAACACCAAATAATTCATATCATCGAAACCCACCACATAATTACATCATTGACACCCACTCAGTAATTCACATCATCGAAAACCACCAAATATTTCACACCATCGAAACACACCAAATAATTCACATCATCGAAACCCAGCACATAAATCACAACATTAACACCCACACACTAATTCACATCATTGAAACTCACCAGTTAATTCACATCATCGAAATCATCTGTTCTGTTGAAGGGTCACAAGGGCTCGAAACATCAACTCTTTTTTCTCCGCCGATGCTGCCAGACCTGCTGAGTTTGTCCAGGTAATTCTGTTTTTGTTTTGGTTTTCCAGCATCCGCAGTTTTTTTTATTGAAACCCACCAGCTAACTCAAATCATCAAAACCCACGAAATAAATCATATCATCAAAATGCATCAAATAATTCGCAATATCAAAACCCATTAAATAATTCAATTCATTGACACCCTGCAAATAAATAATTCACATCTTAAAAACACACGAAGTAATTCACCTCATTGAAAAACAATAAATAATTAACATCATTGACACCCACCAAATAATTCACATCATTGACCCCCACCCGGTAATCCACATCATCAAAACCCACCAAATAATGCACATCATGGAAACCCAGCATCTAATTCACATCATCGAAATCCACCAAGAATATCATATCATCCATACCCTACAAATAATTCTCATAATTAAAACTCTCCAAATATTTCACAATATCCACACACACCAAGGAATTCATATCATCAACACACGTAAAATAATTCACATCATTTACACCCAACATATAATTCACATCATCCGAACCGTCCAAATAATTCACATCATCGAATCCTGCCTAATAATTAACATCATAGAAACCCACCAAATAATTCACATTTTTCAAACCCACCAAATAATTCACATCATTGAAATCCACCATGTAATTCACATGATCAACACCCACCAAATAATTCACATCATTGACACCCACCAAATAACTCACATCATTGACACCCTTTAAATAATTCACATCATCCACACCCACCAAATAATTCACATCATCAAAACCCACCAAATAATTCACATCATTGACACTCACACAGTAATTCACATCCTTGAAACCCAACAAATAATTCACATCATCAAAACCCATTAAATTATTCACATCATCGACACACATAAAATAATTCACATCATCCACACCCAACAAATAATTCACATCATCCAGATCGTCAAAATAATACACATCATCGAATCCTGCCAAATAATTAACATCATAGAAACCCACCAAATAATTCACATCATTCAAACCCACCAAATAATTCACATCATCGAAAATCAACAAATATTTCACATCCTCGAAACCCACTAACTAATTCACAACATTGAAACGCACCAACAAATCACATCATTCACACCCACCAAATAATTCACATGATCGACACCCACTAAATAATTTACATCATAGACACTCACAAAATAATTCACATCATCCACATCCACCAAATAATTCACATCATCCAGACCCACCACATTATTCATATAATTGACACCCACCAAATAACTCACATCATTGACACCCTTTAAATAATTCACATCATCCACACCCACCAAATAATTCACATCATCAAAACCCACCAAATAATTCACATCATTGACACTCACACAGTAATTCACATCCTTGAAACCCAACAAATAATTCACATCATCAAAACCCATTAAATTATTCACATCATCGATACCCATTCAAAGGAATTCACATCATCGAAAACCACCAAATAAAGCACATCATGGAAACCCAGAAGCTAATTCACATCTTTGAAACCCACCGAATAATTCACATCTTCAAAACCCACCAAATAATTCTCATCTTCAGAACCCTCCAAATAATTCACATTATCCACACCCACCAAATAATTCGCATCATCGACATCCACCAGATAATTCCCAAAGTCAAAAACCACCAAATAATCCATATCATCGAAACGCACCAGGAAATTCCCATCGTGGAAAACCAGCAAATAATTCAGACCATCGAAACCCACCAAATAATTCACCTCATTGGAACACACCAAATAATTCAGTTCATCGAAATGCACCAAATAATTCACATCAACAAAACCCACCAAACAATTCACATCATCGAAACACAGCAAATATTTCACACCATCAAAACCCATCAGTTAATTCACATCATCAAAACCCACCAGATAATTCACATCATCGAAACCCATCAGTTAATTCACATCATTGACACCCACCAAATAACGCACATCATTGACATCCTTCAAATAATTCACATCATCCATACCCACCAAATATATCACATCATCAAAACCCACAAAATAATTCACATCATCGAGAAGCAACAAATATTTCACATCTTTGAACCCCACCAAATAATTCATGTGATCAACACCCACCAAATAATTTACATCATAGACACTCACAAAATAATTCACATCATCCACATCCACCAAATAAGTCACATCATCGAAATCCAACAAATAATTCATGTGATCAACACCCACCAAATAATTTACATCATTGACACACACATTCACATCATCGATACCCATTCAATAAATTCGTATCATCGAAACCCACAATATAAATCACTTCATCAAAACTCACCAAATCATACACATCATCGAAACCCACCAGTCAATTCACAGCATCAAAGCCCACCACATATTTCACATCAACAAAATGCACCAAATAATTTGTATCATCAGAAACTACCAAATATTTCACTTGCTTGACACCCACCAAATAATTCACATCATCGAATCCCACCAAATAATTCACATCATTGAAACACAACAAATAATTCTGATCATCGAAATGCACCAAATAATTCACATCAGCAAAACCTGCCAAATAATTCACAACATTAACATCCACACACTTATTCACATCATTAAAACCCACCAGTTAATTCAAATCATCAAAACCCACCAAATAATTCATATAATCAAAATCCAGCAAATAATTCACAACATCAAAAGCCATCAAATAATTCAATTCATTGACACGCTGCAAATAAATAATTCACGTCATCGAAACTAAGCATCTAATTCACATCATCGAAACATCATCAAAACCCACCCATAATTCTCATCATTGAAACTCTCCAAATATTTCACATTATCCACACCCACCAAATAATTCACACCATCGAATCCTGCCAAATAATTAACATCATAGAAACCCACCAAATAATTCACATCATTCAAACCCACCAAATAATTCACATCATCGAAAACCAACAAATATTTCACATCCTTGAAACCCACCAAATAATTCACGTGATCAACACCCACCAAATAATTTACATCATTGACACTCACAAAATAATTCACATCATCCACATCCACCAAATAATTCACATCATCCAAACCTACCACATTATTCATATAATTGACACCCACCAAATAATTCACATCATTCACACCCACCAAATAACTCACATCATTGACACCCTTCAAATAATTTACATCATCCGCACCCACCAAAAAATTCACATCATCGACATCCACCAGATAATTCACATCGTCAAAAACCACCAGATATTTCACATCATCGATACCAAGAATTAATTCACAAAATCAAAACCCACCAAATAATTCCCATCATCGTCACTCACCAGGTAAATCCCATCTTTGGTACCCACAAAATAATTCACATCTTCTAAAACCACAAAATAATTCACATCATCAAAACCCACCAAATAATTCACATCGAGAGGCAATATATAATTCACATCATCAAAATCCACGAAGTAATGCACATCATCGAAACCCAACAAATAATACACATCATCAAAACCCACCAATTAATTCTCATCATCGAAACTCTCCAAATATTTCACATTATCCACACCCACCAAATAATTCACACCATCGACACCCACGAAATAATTCACATCATCAACATGCATAAAATAATTCACATCAGCTACACCCAACAAATAATTCACATCATCCAGATCGTCAAAATAATTCACATCAATGAATCCTGCCAAATAATTAACATCATAAAAACCCACCAAATAATTCACATCATTCAAACCCACCAAATAATCACATCATCGAAAACCAACAAATATTTCACATCCTCGAAACCCGCTAAATAATTCACAACATTGAAACGCGCCAACAAATCACATCATCCACACCCACCAAATAATTCATATGATCGACACCCACCAAATAATTCACATCATCGAAATCCACCATGTATTCGAGTGATCAACGCCCACCAAATTATTCACATCATTGACATTCGCAAACTAATTCACATCATCCTCAACTACCAAATAATTCAAATCATCCAAACCCACCACATTTTTCATATAATTGACACCCACCAAATAATGCACATCATTGACATCCTTCAAATAATTCACATCATCCATACCCACCAAATATATCACATCATCAAAACCCACCAAATAATTCACATCATCGAAAACCAACAAATATTTCACATCCTTGAAACCCACCAAATAATTCACGTGATCAACACCCACCAAATAATTTACATCATTGACACTCACAAAATAATTCACATCATCCAGATCCACCAAATAATTCACATCATCAAAATCCAAGAAATAATTCACGAGATCAACACCCACCAAATAATTTACATCATTGACACCCACAAAATAATTCACATCATCCACATCCACCAAATAATTCACATCACCCAAACCCACCACATTATTCATATAATTGACACCCACCAAATAATTTACATCATTGACACCCACCAAATAACTCACATCATTGACACCCTTCAAATAATTCACATCATTCACACCCACCAAATAATTCACATCATCAAAACCCACCAAATAATTCACAACATTGACACCCACACAGTAATTCACATACTTGAAACCCAACAAATAATTCACATCATCAAAACCCATTAAATTATTCACATCATCGACACCCATTCAAGGAATTCACATCATCGAAAACCACCAAATAAAACACATCATGGAAACCCAGAAGCTAATTCACATCATTGAAACCCACCGAATAATTCACATCTTCAAAACCCACCAATAATTCTCATCTTCAGAACCTTCCAAATAATTCACATTATCCACACATGCCAAATAATTCACACCATCAACACGCACGAAATAATTCACATCATCAACATGCATAAAATAATTCACATCATCTACACCCAACAAATAATTCACATCATCCAGATCGTCAAAATAATTCACATCAACGAATCCTGCCAAATAATTAACATCATAGAAACCCACCAAATAATTCACATCATTCAAACCCACCAAATAATTCACATCATCGAAAACCAACAAATATTTCACATCCTCGAAACCCGCTAAATAATTCACAACATTGAAACGCACCAACAAATCACATCATCCACAATCACCAAATAATTCACATGATCGACACCCACCAAATAATTCACATCATTGAAATCCGCCATGCAATTCAAAGTGATCAACTCCGACCAAATTATTCACACCATTGACATTCACAAAATAATTCACATCATCCACAACTACCAAATAATTCACATCATCCAAACCCACCACATTTTTCATATAATTGACACCCACCAAATAATTCACATCATTGACACCCACCAAATAATGCACATCATTGACATCCTTCAAATAATTCACATCATCCATACCCACCAAATATATCACATCATCAAAACCCACCAAATATTTCACATCATTGACTTCCATCCGATAATTCACATCCTTGAAACCCACCAAATAATTCACATCAGCGAAAACCAACAAATATTTCACATCCTTGAAACCCACCAAATAATTCACGTGATCAACACCCACCAAATAATTTACATCATTGACACTCACAAAATAATTCACATCATCCACATCTACCAAATAATTCACATCATCCAAACCTACTACTTTATTCATATAATTGACACCCACCAAATAATCCACATCATTGAGACCCACCAAATAACTCACATCATTGACACCCTTCAAATAATTCACATCATCCACACCCACCAAATAATTCACATCATCAAAACACACCAAATAATTCACATCATTGACACCCACACAGTAATTCACATACTTGAAACCCAACAAATAATTCACATCATCAAAACCCATTAAATTATTCACATCATCGACACCCATTCAAGGAATTCACATCATCGAAAACCACCAAATAAAGCACATCATGGAAACCCAGAAGCTAATTCACATCATTGAAACCCACCGAATAATTCACATATTCAAAACCCACCAAATAATTCTCATCTTCAGAACTCTCCAAATAATTCACATCATCGACATCCACCAGATAATTCCCATGGTCAAAAATCACCAAATAATCCATATCATCGAAACGCATCAGGAAATTCCCATCGTGGAAAACCAGCAAATAATTCAGACCATCGAAACCTACCAAATAATGAACAACATGGATTCCCAACAGCTAATTCAGACCATCGACACCCACCAAATAATTCACCTCATTGAAACACACCAAATAATTCAGTTCATCGAAATGCACCAATTAACGCACATCAACAAAACCCACCAAATATTTCACATCATCGAAACCCATCAGTTAATTCACATCATCGAAACCCAGCAAATAATTTGCATCATCAAAATCCAGCAAATAATTCAATTCATTCACACCCAGCAAAAAAATAATGCACATCATCAAAACCCACCAAATAATTCGCGTCATCCAAACACACCAAGTAATTCATATCATCGATACCCATTTAATAAAATCAAATCATCGAAACGCACAATATAAATCACTTCATCAAAACTCACCAAATAATACACATCATCAAAACCCAACAGTTAATTCATAACATCGAAGCCCACAACATATTTCACATCATCAAAATGCACCAAATAATTTGTATAATCTAAACCCACCAAATATTTCACTTGCTTGACACCCACCAAATAATTCACATCTTCGAATCCCACAAATAATTCACATCATTGAAATACAACAAATAATTCAGATCATCGAAATGCACCAAATAATTCACATCACCAAAACCAACCAAATAATTCACCACATTAACATCCACACACTTATTCACATCTTCGAAACTCACCAGTTAATTCAAATCATCGAAACCCATCAAATAATTCACATCATCGAAACCCACTAAATATTTCACATCATTGAAACCCACCAAATAATTCTCATCATTGACACCCACCAAATAATTGACATCATTGAAACCCTTCAAATAATTGACCTCATCCACACCCACCAAAGAATTCACATCAATGAAAACCATCAAATAGTTCACATCATCGAAACCCACCAAATCATTCACATCATTGACACCCTTCAAATAATTCACATCATCCGCACCCACCAAAAAATTCACATCATCAACATCCACCAGATAATTCACATCATCAAAAACCACCAAATATTTCATATCATCGAAACCCAAGAATTAATTCACAAAATCAAAACCCACCAAATAATTCCCATCATCGTCAGTCACCAGGAAAATCCCATCATTGTTACCCACAAAATAATTCACATGATCGAAAACCACAAAATAATTCACATCATCAAAACCCACCAAATAATTCACATCATCGAGATGCAATATATAATTCACATCATCGAAATCCACGAAGTAATGCACATCATCAAAACCCAACAAATAATACACATCATCAAAACCCACCAATAATTCTCATCATTGAAACTCTCCAAATATTTCATATTATGCACACCCACCAAATAATTCACATCATCGACACCCAACAAATAATTCACATCATCCAGATCATCAAAATAATTCACATCAACGAATCCTGCCAAAAAATTAACATCATAGAAACCCACCAAATAATTCACATCATTCAAACCCACCAAATAATTCACACCATCAAAACCCACCAAATAATTCACATCATCGAGATGCAATATATAATTCACATCATCGAAATCCACGAAGTAATGCACATCATCGAAACCCAACAAATAATACACATCATCAAAACCCACCAATAATTCTCATCATCGAAACTCTCCAAATATTTCACATTATCCACACCCACCAAATAATTCACATCATTCAAACCCACCAAATAATTCACATCATCGAAAACCAACAAATATTTCACATCCTGGAAACCCGCTAAGTAATTCACAACATTGAAACGCACCAACAAATCACATCATCCACACCCACCAAATAATTCACATGATCGACACCCACCAAATAATTCACATCATCGAAATCCACCATGTAATTCAAAGTGATCAACACCCACCAAATTATTCACATCATTGACATTCACAAAATAATTCACAACTACCAAATAATTCACATCATCCAAACCCACCACATTTTTCATATAATTGACACCCACCAAGTAATTCACATCATTGACACCCACCAAATAATGCACATCATTGACATCCTTCAAATAACTCACATCATCCATACCCACCAAATATATCACATCATCAAAACCACCCTATAATTCACATCATTGACTTCCATCCGGTAATTCACATCATCAAAACCCACCAAATAATTCACATCATCGAAAACCAACAAATATTTCACATCCATGAAACCCACCAAATAATTCACGTGATCAACACCCATCAAATAATTTACATCATTGACACTCACAAAATAATTCACATCATCCAGATCCACCAAATAATTCACATCATCCAAACCTACCATATTATTCATATAATTGACACCCACCAAAAAATTCACATCATCGACATCCACCAGATAATTAACATCGTCAAAATCCACCAAATATTTCATATCATCGAAACCCAAGAATTAATTCACAAAATCAAAACCCACCAAATAATTCCCATCATCGTCACTCACCAGGTAAATCCCATCATTGGTACCCACAAAATAATTCACGTCTTCTAAAACCACAAAATAATTCACATCATCAAAACCCACCAAATAATTCACATCATTGAGATGCAATATATAATTCACATCATCAAAATCCACGAAGTAATGCATATCATCGAAACCCAACAAATAATACACATCATCAAAACCCACCAATAATTCTCATCATCGAAACTCTCCAAATATTTCACATTATCCACACCCACCAAATAATTCACACCATCGACACCCATCAAATCATTCACATCGTCAACACGCATAAAATAATTCACATCATCTACACCCAATAAATAATTCACATCATCCAGATCGTCAAAATAATTCACATCAACGAATCCTGCCAAATAATTAACATCATAGAAACCCACCAAATAATTCACACCATCGAAAACTAACAAATATTTCACATCCTCGAAACCCGCTAAGTAATTCACAACATTGAAACGCACCAACAAATCACATCATCCACACACACCAAATAACTCACATGATCAACACCTACCAAATAATTCACATCATCGAAATCCACCATGTAATTCAAGTGATCAACGCCCACCAAATTATTCACATCATTGACATTCACAAAATAATTCACATCATCCACAACTACCAAATAATTCACATCATCCAAACCCACCACATTTTTCATATAATTGACACCCACCAAATAATTCACATCATTGACACCCACCAAATAACGCACATCATTGACATCCTTCAAATAATTCACATCATTCACACCCACCAAATAATTTACATCATCAAAACCCACCAAATAATTCACAACATTGACAACCACACAGTAATTCACATACTTGAAACCCAACAAATAATTCACATAATCAAAACCCATTAAATTATTCACATCAAAGACACCCATTCAAGGAATTCACATCATCGAAAACCACCAAATAAAGCACATCATGGAAACCCAGAAGCTAATTCACATCATAGACACCCACTGAATAACTCACATATTCAAAACCCACCAAATAATTCTCATCTTCAGAAACCTCCAAATAATTCACGTTATCCACACCCACCAAATAATTCACACCATCGACACCCACGAAATAATTCACATCATCAACACGCATAAAATAATTCACATCATCTA
Organism: Carcharodon carcharias; assembly: GCF_017639515.1. Lineage (NCBI taxonomy): Eukaryota > Metazoa > Chordata > Chondrichthyes > Lamniformes > Lamnidae > Carcharodon > Carcharodon carcharias. The sequence continues at coordinate 252,648,581 of NC_054467.1, read as the reverse complement.
CACCCAACAAATAATTCACATCATCCAGATCGTCAAACTAATTCACATCAACGAATCCTGCCAAATAATTAACATCATAGAAACCCACCAAATAATTCACATCATTCAAACCCACCAAATAATTCACATCATCGAAAAGCAACAAATATTTCACATCCTTGAAACCCACCAAATAATTTACATCATTGACACTCACAAAATAATTCACATCATCCAGATCCACCAAATAATTCACATCATCAAAATCCAAGAAATAATTCACGAGATCAACACCCACCAAATAATTTACATCACTGACACTCACAAAATAATTCACATCATCCACATCCACCAAATAATTCACATCAGCCAAACCCACCACATTATTCATATAATTGACACCCACCAAATAAGTCAAATCATTCACACCCACCAAACAATTCAATCATCAAAACCCACCAAATAATTCACAACATTGACACCCACACAGTAATTCACATCCTTGAAACCCAACAAATAATTCACATCATTAAAACCCATTAAATTATTCACATCATCGACACCCATCCAAGGAATTCATATCATCGAAAACCACCAAATAAAGTACATCATGGAAACCCAGAAGCTAATTCACATCATAGAAACCTACTGAATAATTCACATATTCAAAACCCACCAAATAATTCTCTTCTTCAGAACCCTCCAAATAATTCACATTATCCACACCCACCAAATAATTCACATCATCGACATCCACCAGATAATTCCCATAGTCAAAAACCACCAAATAATCCATATCATCGAAACGCAACAGGAAATTCCCATCGTGGAAAACCAGCAAATAAATCAGACCATCGAACCCCACCAAATAATGAACATCATGGATTCCCAACAGCTAATTCAGACCATCGAAACCCACCATATAATTCACATCATTGAAACACACCAAATAATTCAGTTCATCGAAATGCACCAAATAATTCACATCAACAAAACCCACCAAATAATTCACATCATCGAAACCCAGCAAATATTTCACATCCTCAAAACCCAGCAAATAATTTGCATCATCAAACCCCAGCAAATAATTTGCATCATCAAAACCCAGCAAATAATTCAATTCATTCACACCCAGCAAATAAATAATTCACATCATCTAAACCCACCAAATAATTCGTGTCATCCAAACACAAAAAATAATTCACATCATCGATACCCATTTAACAAATTCATATCATCGAAACCCACAATATAAATCACTTCATCAAAACTCACCAAATAATACAAATCATCGAAACCCACCAAATAATTGACATCATCAAAACCCACAAAATAATTCACAACATTCACACCCACACAATAATTCACATTATCGAAACACACCAAATAATTCACATCATCAAAACCCACCAAATAATTCACAACATTGACACCCACACAGTAATTCACATCATCGAAACCAACCAAATAATTCAGATCATCAAAGCCCACCAAAAAATTCACATCATTCAAACACACCAAATATTTCACAACATTAACACCCAAACACTAATTCACACCATCGAAACACAGCAAATATTTCATATCATCGAAACCCACCGGTTAATTCACATCATCGAAACCCAACAGCTAATTCAAATCATCAAAAACCACAAAATAATTCACATCATCGAAAACCACAAAATAATTCACATCATCAAAACCCACCAAATAAGTCACATCATCGAGATGCAATATATAATTCACATCATCCAAATCCACGAAGAAATGCACATCATCGAAACCCAACAAATAATACACATCTTCAAAACCCACCAATAATTCTCATCATCGAAACTCTCCAAATATTTCACATTATCCACACCCACCCAAATAATTCACACCATCGACACCCACCAAATAATTCACATCATCAACAAGCATAAAATAATTCACATCACCTACACCCAACAAATAATCCACATCATCCAGATCGTCAAAATAATTCACATCATCGAATCCTGCCAAATAATTAACATCATAGAAACCCACCAAATAATTCACATCATTCAAACCCACCAAATAATTCACATCATCGAAAATAAACAAATATTTCACATCCTCGAAACCCGCTAAATAATTCACAACATTGAAATGCACCAACAAATCACATCATCCACACACACCAAATAATTCACATGATCGACACCCACCAAATAATTCACACCATTGAAATCCACCATGTAATTCAAAGTGATCAACACCCACCAAATTATTCACATCATTGACATTCACAAAATAATTCACATCATCCACACCTACCAAATAATTCACATCATTGCCACTCACCAAATAATGCACATCATTGACATCCTTCAAATAATTCACATCATACATACCCACCAAATATATCACATCATCAAAACCCACCATATAATTCAAATCATCGAAAACCAACAAATATTTCACATCCTTGAAACCCACCAAATAATTCATGTGATCAACACCCACCAAATAATTTACATCATTGACACTCACAAAATAATTCACATCATCGAAACCCACCAAATAATTCACGTCATCCAAACACACCAAATAATTCACATCATCGATACCCATTCAATAAATTCATATCATCGAAACCCACAATATAAATCACTTCAACAAAACTCACCAAATAATACACATCATCCATATCCACCAGTTAATTCACAACATCGAAGCCCACCACAAATTTCACATCATCAAAACGCACCAAATAATTTGTATTATCTAAAGCCACCAAATATTTCACTTGCTTGACACCCACCAATTAATTCACATCATCGAATCCCACAAATAAATCACTTAATTGAAACACAACAAATAATTCAGAAAATCGAAATGCACCAAATAATTCACATCACCAATACTCACCAAATAATTCACAACATTAACATCCACACACTTATTCACATCTTCGAAACTCACCAGTTAATTCAAATCATCGAAACACATCAAATAATTCACATCATTGAAACACACTAAATATTGCACATCATTGAAACCCACCAAATAATTCACATCATTGAAGCCCACACAGTAATTCACATCCTTGAAACCCAACAAATAATTCACATCATCAAAACCCATTAAATTATTCACATCATCGACACCCATTCAAGGAATTCACATCATCGAAAACCACCAAATAAAGCACATCATGGAAACCCAGAAGCTAATTCACATCATAGAAACCCACTGAATAATTCACATATTCAAAACCCACCAAATAATTCTCATCTTCAGAACCCTCCAAATAATTCACATTATCAACACCCACCAAATAATTCACATCATCGACATCCACCAGATAATTCCCATAGTCAAAAACAACCAAATAATCCATATCAGCGAAACGCAACAGGAAATTCCCATCGTGGAAAACCAGCAAATAAATCAGACCATCGAAACCCACCAAATAATGAACATCATGGATTCCCAACAACTAATTCAGACCATCGAAACCCACCATATAATTCACATCATTGAAACACACCAAATAATTCAGTTCATCGAAATGCACCAAATAATTCACATCAACAAAACCCACCAAATAATTCACATTATCGAAACCCAGCAAATATTTCACATCCTCGAAACCCATCAGTTAATTCACATCATCGAAACCCACCAAATAATTCACGTCATCAAAACCCAGCAAATAATTTGCATCATCAAAACCCAGCAAATAATGCAATTCATTCACACCCAGCAAATAAATAATTCACATCATCAAAACCCACCAAATAATTCACGTCATCCAAACATACCAAATAATTCACATCCTCGATACCCATTTAATAAATTCATATCATCGAAACCCACAATATAAATCACTTCATCAAAACTCACCAAATAATACACATCATCGAAACCCACCAAATAATTCACATCATCGAAACCCACTAAATATTTCACATCATTGAAACCCACCAAATAATTCTCATCATTGACACCCACCAAATAATTGACATCATTGAAACCCTTCAAATAATTGACCTCATCCACACCCACCAAATAATTCACATCATACAAACCCACCAAAAAATTCACATCAATGAAAACCACCAAATATTTCACATCATCCAAACCCACCAAATCATTCACATCATTGACACACTTCAAATAATTCACATCGTCCGCACCCACCAAAAAATTCACATCATCGACATCCATTCAAGGAATTCACATCATCGAAAACCACCAAATAAAGCACATCATGGAAACCCAGAAGCTAATTCACATCATAGAAACCAACAGAATAATTCACATATTCAAAACCCACCAAATAATTCTCATCTTCAGAACCCTCCAAATAATTCACATTACCCACACCCACCAAATAATTCTCATCATCGACATCCACCAGATAATTCCCATAGTCAAAAACCACCAAATAATCCATATCATCGAAACGCAACAGGAAATTCCCATCGTGGAAAACCAGCAAATAAATCAGACCATCGAAACCCACCAAATAATGAACATCATGGATTCCCAACAACTAATTCAGACCATCGAAACCCACCATATAATTCACATCATTGAAACACACCAAATAATTCAGTTCATCGAAATGCACCAAATAATTCACATCAACAAAACCCACCAAATAATTCACATTATCGAAACCCAGCAAATATTTCACATCCTCGAAACCCATCAGTTAATTCACATCATCGAAACCCACCAAATAATTCACGTCATCAAAACCCAGCAAATAATTTGCATCATCAAAACCCAGCAAATAATTCAATTCATTCACACCCAGCAAATAAATAATTCACATCATCAAAACCCACCAAATAATTCACGTCATCCAAACATACCAAATAATTCACATCCTCGATACCCATTTAATAAATTCATATCATCGAAACCCACAATATAAATCACTTCATCAAAACTCACCAAATAATACACATCATTGAAACCCACCAAATAATTCACATCATCGAAACCCACTAAATATTTCACATCATTGAAACCCACCAAATAATTCTCATCATTGACACCCACCAAATAATTGACATCATTGAAACCCTTCAAATAATTGACCTCATCCACACCCACCAAATAATTCACATCATACAAACCCACCAAAAAATTCACATCAATGAAAACCACCAAATATTTCACATCATCCAAACCCACCAAATCATTCACATCATTGACACACTTCAAATAATTCACATCGTCCACACCCACCAAAAAATTCACATCATCGACATCCATTCAAGGAATTCACATCATCGAAAACCACCAAATAAAGCACATCATGGAAACCCAGAAGCTAATTCACATCATAGAAACCAACAGAATAATTCACATATTCAAAACCCACCAAATAATTCTCATCTTCAGAACCCTCCAAATAATTCACATTACCCACAACCACCAAATAATTCTCATCATCGACATCCACCAGATAATTCCCATAGTCAAAAACCACCAAATAATCCATATCATCGAAACGCAACAGGAAATTCCCATCGTGGAAAACCAGCAAATAAATCAGACCATCGAAACCCACCAAATAATGAACATCATGGATTCCCAATAGCTAATTCAGACTATCGAAACCCACCATATAATTCACATCATTGAAACACACCAAATAATTCAGTTCATTGAAATGCACCAAATAATTCACATCAACCAAACCCACCAAATAATTCACATTATCGAAACCCAGCAAATATTTCACATCCTCGAAACCCATCAGTTAATTCACATCATCGAAACCCACCAAATAATTCACGTCATCAAAACCCAGCAAATAATTTGCATCATCAAAACCCAGCAAATAATTCAATTCATTCACACCCAGCAAATAAATAATTCACATCATCGAAACACACCAAATAATTCGCGTCATTCAAACACACCAAATAATTCACATCATTGATACCCATTTAATAAATTCATATCATCGAAACTCACAACATAAATCACTTCATCAAAACTCACCAAATAATACACATCATCGAAACCCACCAAATAATTCACATCATCGAAACCCACTAAATATTTCACATCATTGAAACCCATCAAATAATTCTCATCATTGACACCCACCAAATAATTGACATCATTGAAACCCTTCAAATAATTGACCTCATCCACACCCACCAAATAATTCACATCATACAAACCCACCAAACAATTCACATCAATGAAAACCACCAAGAAATTCACATCATCGACATCCACCAGATAATTCACATCATCAAAAACCACCAAATATTTCACATCATCGATACCCACCAATTAATTCACAAAATCAAAAACCACCAAATAATTCCCATCATCGTCACTCACCAGGTTTGTCCCATCATTGGTACCCGCAAAATAATTCACATCTTCTAAAACCACAAAATAATTCACATCATCAAAACACAACAAATAATTCACATCATCGAGAGGCAATATATAATTCACATCATCGAAATCCACGAACTAATGCACATCATCGAAACCCAACAAATAATACACATCATCAAAACCCACCAATAATTCTCATCATTGAAACTCTCCAAATATTTCACATTATCCACACCCACCAAATAATTCACACAATCGACACCCACCAAATCATTCACATCATCAACATGCATAAAATAATTCACGTCACCTACACCCAACAAATAATTCACATCATCCCAATCGTCAAAATAATTCACATCAACGAATCCTGCCAAATAATTAACATCATAGAAACCCACCAAATAATTCACATCATTCAAACCCACCAAATAATTCACATCATCAAAAATCAACAAATATTTCACATCCTCGAACCCGCTAAATAATTCACAACATTGAAACGCACCAACAAATCACATCATCCACACACACCAAATAATTCACATGATCGACATCCACCAACTAATTCACGCCATTGAAATCCACCATGTAATTCAAAGTGATCAACACCCACCAAATTATTCACATCATTGACATTCACAAAATAACTCACATCATCCACAACTACCAAATAATTCACATCATCCAAACCCACCACATTTTTCATATAATTGACACCCACCAAATAATTCACATTATTGACACCCACCAAATAACGCACATCATTGACGTCCTTCAAATAATTCACATCATCCATACCCACCAAATATATCACATCATCCGCACCCACCAAAAAATTCACATCATCGACATTTACCAGATAATTCACATCGTCAAAACCCAGCCAATCATTCATATAATTGAAACCTACCAAATATTTCATAACATTTAAGCCCACCAAGTAATTCACAACATCAAAACCCACGAAGTAATTCACATCATCAACATCCACCAGATAATTCCCATCATCAAAAATCACCAAATAATTCATATCATCAAAACCCACCAGGAAATTCCCATCTTGGAAAACCAGCCAATAATTCAGACAATCGAAACCCACCAAATAATGAACATCATGGAAACCCAACAGCTAATTCACATCATCGAAACCCACCAAATAATTCACATCATCAAAACGCACCAAATAATTCTCGTCATTGAAACCCACTAGATAATTCACATCATCAAAATCCACCAGGTAATTCAAATCATTGAAATCCATCAAATAATTCAGAACATTGAGACCCACACAGTAATTCACATCATCAAAACCAACCAAATAATTCAGATCATCAAAGCCCATTAAATAACTCACATCACTGACATCCACCCTGGAATTCACTTCATCGACAGCCACCAAATAATTAACACCATTGAATCCCACCAATTAATTCACATCATCAAAAGCCACCAAATAATTCACAACATTAACACCCACACACTAATTCACATCATCAAAATCCACCAAATAATTCACATCATCAAAACCCAGCAAATAATTTGCATCATCAAAATCCATCAAATATTTCAAATCATTCACACCCAGCAAATAAATAAGTCACATCATCAAAACCCATCAAATAATTCACGTAATCGAAACACAGCAAATAATTGACATCATCGATACCCATTCAGTAAATTCACATCATCAAAACCCACAATATAAAGCACATCATCGACACCCATTCAAATAATTCACATCACACCAGTTAATTCACATCATCGAAGCCCACCAAATATTTCACACCATCGAAACGTACCAAATAATTCACATCATGAAACCTCACCAAATAATTTGCATCATCAAAACCCACCAAATTATTCACTGCATTGGCTGACACCAAATAATTCACATCATCGAATCCCACCAAATAATTCACATCATCAAAAAATACCAAACAATTCAGATCATCGAAACGCACCAAATATTTCACATCAGCAAAACCCACCAAATAATTCACAACATTGACACCCAAACTATAATTCACATCATCGAAACCCAGCAAATATTTCATATCATCGAAACTCACCAGCTAATTCAAATCATCGAAACTCACCTAATAATTCACAGCATTAAACCCAGCAAATAATTCGCATCATCAAAACACATCAAAACTCATCAATTCATTCACACACAGCAAATAAATAATTCACATCATCAAAACACAACAGTTAATTTACATCATCCAAACCCACCAAATGATTCACATCATCGAAACGCACCAAATAATTTACATCATCAAAACCCATCAAATAATTCACATCATTGACACCCACTCGGTAATTCACATCATGGAAGCCCACCAAATAATGCACATCATGGAATCCCAGCAGCTAATTCACATCATCGAAACCCACCAAGTAATTCACATCATCGTAACCCACCAAATAATTCACTTAATCAAAACCCACCAAATAATTCTCATCATCAAAACCCACTAGGTAATTCACATCATTGAAACCAACCAAATAATTCGCATCATAAAAACCGATCACATAATTCACATCATTGAGACCCACACAGTAATTCACATCATCGAAACCAACCAAATAATTCAGATCATCAAAGCCCGTTAAATAATTCACATCATTGAAACCCACCAGCTAATTCAAATCATTGAAAGCCACCAAATAATACACATCATCAAAACCCAGCGAATAATTTGAATCATCAAAATCCATCAAATAATTCAATTCATTCACACCTAGCAAATAAATAATTGCCATCATCAAAGCACACTAAATAATTCACCTCATTGAAAAACACCAAATAATTCATATCATCGAAACCCACCACATAATTCACATCATTGACACCCACTCAGTAATTCACATCATCAAAAACAACCAAATATTTCACACCATCGAAACACACCAAATAATTCACATCATCGAAACCCAGCACATAAATCACAACATTAACACCCACACACTAATTCACATCATCGAAACTCACCAGTTAATTCACATCATCGAAATCATCTGTTCTGTTGAAGGGTCATAAGGGCTCGAAACATCAACTCTTTCTTCTCCGCCGATGCTGCCAGACCTGCTGAGTTTGTCCAGGTAATTCTGTTTTTGTTTTGGTTTTCCAGCATCTGCAGTTTTTTTTTTATTGAAACCCACCAGCTAACTCAAATCATCAAAACCCACGAAATAAATCATATCATCAAAATGCATCAAATAATTCGCAATATCAAAACCCATTAAATAATTCAATTCATTGACACCCTGCAAATAAATAATTCACATCTTAAAAACACACGAAGTAATTCACCTCATTGAAAAACAATAAATAATTAACATCATCGACACCCACCAAATAATTCACATCATTGACACCCACCCGGTAATTCACATCATCAAAACCCACCAAATAATGCACATCATGGAAACCCAGCATCTAATTCACATCATCGAAATCCACCAAGAAATTCATATCATCGAAAACTTACAAATAATTCTCATAATTAAAACTCTCCAAATATTTCACAATATCCACACACACCAAGGAATTCACATCATCAACACATGTAAAATAATTCACATCATTTACACCCAACGTATAATTCACATCATCCGAACCGTCCAAATAATTCACATCATCGAATCCTGCCTAATAATTAATATCATAGAAACCCACCAAATAATTCACATTTTTCAAACCCACCAAATAATTCACATCATCGAAATCCACCATGTAATTCACATGATCAACACCCACCAAATAATTCACATCATTGACACCCAGCAAACAATTCACATCAATGACACTCTCAAATAATTCACATCATCCACACCCACCAAATAATTCACATGATCAAAACCCACCAAATAATTATCATAATCAAAACCCACTAGTTAATTCACATCATTGAAACCCACCAGGTAATTCAAATCATTGAAACCCATCGGCTAATTCAAATCATCGAAAAGCACCAAATAATTGACATCATCAAAACCCACCAAATGATTCACATCAACGAATCCCACCAAAAAATTCACATAATTCAAACGCACCAAATAATTCACAACATTAACACCCACACATTAATTCACATCATCGAAACACAGGAAATATTTCATATCATCGAAAACCACCGGTTAATTCACATCATCGAAACCCACCAGCTAATTCAAATCATCAAAATCCACCAAATAATTCACATCATTAAAACCCAGCAAATAATTCAATTCATTCACACCCAGAAAATAAATAATTCACATCATCGAAACCCACCAAATAATTCATGTCATCGAAACACAGCAATTAATTCACGTCATTGACACCCATTCAAATAATTCACATCATTGACGCGCACAAAATAATTCAGATCATCAACACCCATAAAATAATTCACATCATCGAAACCCACCAAATCATTCACATCATCAAAACCCACCAAATAATTAACAACTTTGAGACCCACACAGTAATTCACATCCTCGAAACACAACAAATAATTCACATCATCAAAACACATTAAATAATTGACATCATTGAAATCCACCCGGTAATTCACATCATCGAAACCCACCAAATAATTCTCATAATCAAAACCCACCAAATAATTCACATCATCGACTCCCTTTCATGGAATTCACATCATCTAAGCCCATCATATAATGCACATCATGGAAACCCAGAAGCTAATTCACATCATTGAAACCCACCAAGTTATTCACATCATCAAAACCCACCAAATAATTCTAATCATCAAAACCCTCCAAATAATTCATATCATCGACACCCAGCAAATAATTCACATCATCAAAACCCACCAAATAAATCACTACATTAACACCCATACACTAATTCACATCATCGATACCCACCAGTTAATTCACATCATCAAAACTCACCAGCTAATTCAAGTCATCGAAATCCACCAAATAATTCATATCACCAAAATCCAGCAAATAATTCGCAACATCAAAACCCATCAAGTAATTCAATTCATTGACACCCTGCAAATAAATAATTCACATCATCGAAACTCACTTAATAATTCACCTCCTTTGAAAAACACCCACCAGGTAATTCACATCATTGAAACCCACCAAATAATGCACATCATGGAAACCCAGCATCTAATTCACATCATCGAAATCCACCAAGTAATTCACATCATCGAAACCCACCAAATAATTCTCATCATCGAAACTCTCCAAATATTTCACATTATCCACACCCACCACATAATTCTCGTCATCGACACCCATCCAATAACTCACATCATCAACACACATAAAATAATTCACATCATTTCCACCCAAGAAATAATTCACATCATCGGAAGCATCACAATAGTAATTCACAACATCGAAACACACCAACAATTCACATCATCCACACCCACCAGATAATTCATATGATCGACACCCAACAAATATTTCACATCCTCGAAACCCACCAAATAATTCACAACATCGAAATCCACCATGTAATTCACATGATCAACACCCACCAAATAATTTACATCATCAAAACCCACCAGGCAATTCTAATAATCGAAACCCATGAAAAAATTCAAATCATCGAAATCCACCAAATAATTCACATCATCAAAACACATTAAGTAATTCACATCAATGACATCCAAACACGAATTCACATTATCAAAATCAACCAAATAATTTGCATCATCAAAACCCACCAAATTATTCACTTCATTGACACCCACAAGTTAATTCATAAAATTGAAGCCCACCAAATAATTCACATCATCGGAACCCAACAAATAATTCACCTTATCAAATCCCACCAAATAACTATCATAATCGAAAACCACTAGATAATTCACATCGTTGAAACCCAACAAATAATTCACATCATCAAAACCCACCAAATAATTCACATCATCAAAACCCACCAAATAATTCACATCATCAAAACCCCCCAAATATTTCACGTTATCCATACACACCAAATGCTTCACATCATCGACACCCACCAAATAATTCACATCATCAATAAGCATAAAATAATTCACATCATCGACACCAAACAAATAATTGACATCATCGAATCCCGCCTAATAATTCACAACATAGAAACCCACAAAATAATTCACATCATTCAAACCCAGCAAATAATTCACATCATCGAAACCCACTAGATAATTCACATCATCAAAACCCAACAAATAATTCACATCATCAAAACCCACCAAATAATTCACATCATCAAAACCCACCAAATATTACACGTTATCCAAACACAACAAATGCTTCACATCATCGACACCCACCAAATAATTCACATCATTAACAAACATAAAATAATTCACATCATCGACACCAAACAAGTAATTCACATCATCGAATCCCGCCAAATAATTCACATCATAGAAATCCACAAAATAATTCACATCATTCAAACCCACCAAAAAATTCACATCAGCGAAAACCAGTAAATAGTTTACATCATCGAAACCCACCAAATAATTCACATAATTGACACCCTTCAAATAACTCACATCATCCACACCCACCAAATAATTTGCATCATCAAAACCCACCAAATTATTCACTTCATTGACACCCACCAAAAAATTCACATCATCGAATCCCACCAAATAACTAACATCATCGAAACTCACCAAATAATTCAGATCAACGAAAATCACCAAATAATTCACATCATCAAATCCCACCAAATAATTCGAAACATTGACACCCACACACTAATTCACATCATCAAAACCTAGCAAATATTTCATATCATTGTTAATTCACACATTCGAAACCAACCAGCTAATTCAAATCATCGAAATGCACCAAATAATTCACATCATCAGAACTCCGCAAATAATTGACATCATCAAAACCCACCAAATAATTAATATCATGGAATCCCAACAGCTAATTCACATCATCGAAACCCACCAAATAATTCACATCATTGAAACACACCAAATAATTCACATTATCGATATCCATTCAATAAATTCACAGATTCGAAACCCACAATATAAATCACTTCAACAAAACCCACCAAATAATTCACATCATTGAAGCCCACCAAATAATTCACATCATCAAAACCCACCAAATATTTCAATTCCTTGACACCCAGCGAATAATTCATATCATTAAACACACCAAATAATTCAGATCATTGAAATGCACCAAATAATTCACATCATCAAAACCCACAAGCTAATTCAAATCATTGAAACCCACCAAATAATTCATATCATCGAAATGCACCAAATAATTCACATCATCAAAACCCACCAAATAAATCACAACATTAACACCCACACACTAATTCACATCATCAAAACCCACCAGGCAATTCAAATAATCAAAACCCACCAAATAATTAACATCATCAAAACACATTAAATAATTCACATCAATGACTTCCAACCACGAATTCACATTATCGAAATCCACCAAATAATTTGCATCATCAAAACCCGCCAAATTATTCACTTCATTGACACCCACAAGTTAATTCACAACATCGAAGCCCAGCAAATAATTCACATCATCGAAACCCACCAAATAATTCACATCATCAAAACCCACCAAATAATTGACATCATCAAAACGCCCCAAATATTTCACATTATCCACAAACACCAAATGCTTCACATACACCCACCAAATAATTCACATCATCAATAAGCATAAAATAATTCACATCATCGACACCAAACAAATAATTCACTTCATCGAATCCTGCCTAATAATTCACATCATAGAAACCCACAAAATAATTCACATCATTCAAACCCAGCAAATAATTCACATCATCAAAACCCAACAAATATTGCACATCATCGAAACCCACTAGATAATTCACATCATCAAAACCCACCAAATAATTCACATCATCAAAACCCCCCAAATATTTCATGTTATCCACACACACCAAATGCTTCACATGATCGACACCCACCAAATAATTCACATCATCAACAAGCATAAAATAATTCACATCATCGACACCAAACAAATAATTCACATCATTCAAACCTATGAAATAATTCACAGCATCGAAACCCACCAAATAATTCTCATCATTGAATTCCACCAAATAATTTACATCATTAAAACCCTTCAAATAATTCACATTATCCACACCCACCAAATAATTCACATCATCCAAACCCACCAAAAAATTCACATCAGCGAAAAACACTAAATAGTTTACATCATCGAAACCCACCAAATAATTCATATAATTGACACCCTTCAAATCATCCACACCCACCAAATAATTCACATCATCGACAACCAACAGATAATTCATATCGTCAAAAACCACCAAATAATTCATAGCATCAAAACCCACCAGTAAATTCACATTGTAGAAACCCACCAAATATTTCACATCATCAAAACCCAAGAAATAATTCACAAAATCAAAACCCATCAATAATTCCCATCATCGACACCCACCAGTTAAGTCCCATCATCAGTACCCACAAAATAATTCACATCATCGAAAAACACAAAACAATTCACACCATCAAAACCCACCAAATAGTTCCCATCATCGACATGCAATATATAATTCACATCATTGAAATCCACCAGGTCATTGAAATCATCGAAACCCAGCAGCTAATTTAAATCATCGAAAGCGAACAAATAATTCACATCATCAAATCCCACCAAATAATTCACAACATTGAAACCCAACCAGTAATTCACATCATCGAAACACACCAAAGAATTCACATTAAAAAATTCCATTAATTAATTCACATCATTGACATCCACCCACGAATTCACATTATCAAAACCCACAAAATAATTTGCATCATCAAAACCAACCAACTTATGCACTTCATTGACACCCACCAAAAAATGCACATCATCGAAGCCTACCAAATAATTCACATCATCGAAACGGAGCAAGTAATTCACATCATCAAAAACCAGCAAATAATTCATGTCATTAAAACCCAACAAATATCACAATTCCTTGACACCCACCAAATAATTCACATCATCGAATCACACCAAATAATTCACATCATTAAAACATACCAAAAAATTCAGATCATTGAAATGCCCCAAATAATTGACCTCATCAAAACCCACCAGATAAAGCACAACATTATAACACACACACTCTAATTCACATTATCGAAACCCACCTGTTAATTCACATCATCAAAACACACCAGCTAATTCAAATCATCAAAACCCACCAAATACTTCATATCATCAAAATCCAGCAAATAATTCGTAACATCATAACCCATCAAATAATTCAATTCATTGTCACCCTGCAAATAAATAATTCACATCATCAAAACCCACTTAATAATTCACCTCATTGACAAACACCAAATAATTCACATCATCGACACCCACCAAGTAATTCACATCATTGACACCCACCCAGTAATTCACATTATCGAAACCCACCAAATAATGCACATCATGGAAACCCAGCATCTGATTCACATTATCAAAACCCAACAAGTAATACAAATCATCAAAACCCACCAAAAAATTCTCATCATTGACACCCACCAAATAATTCACATCATTGACACAATTCAAATAATTCACACCATCCACACCCAGCAAATAATTCACATCATCGACATCCACCAGATAATTCCCATCGTGAAAAACCACCAAAAATCTCATATCACCGAAAAGCACCAGGAAATTCACATTGTCGAAAACCAACAAATAATTCACATCATCGAAGCCCACCAAATAATTCACATCATCGAAATCCACCCACGAATTCACATTATCAAAACCCACCAAATAATTTGTGTCATCAAAACACACCAAATTATTCACTTCATTGACACCCACCAGTTAATTCACAACATCGAAGCCCACCAAATAATTCACATCATCAAAATCCACCAAATAATTCACAACATTGACAGCTAGTCAGTAATTCACATCATTAACAGCCACTCGGTTAATCACATCATCGAAACCCACCAAATAATTCACATCATCGAAACCCACTAGATAATTCACATCGCCAAAACCCAACAGGTAATTCAAATTATCGAAACCCATCAGGTAATTAAAATCATCGAAACCCATGAAATAATTCATATCATCAAAATCCAGCAAATAATTCGCAACATAAAAACCCATCAAATAATTCAATTCATTGACACCCCGCAAATAAATAATTCACATCATCGAAACCCACTTAATAATTCACCTCATTGAAAAACACCAAATAATTCACATCATCGACACCCACCAAGTAATTCAGATCATTGACACCCACCCGGTAATTCACATCATCGAAACCCACCAAATAATACACATGATGGAAACCCAGCATCTAATTCACATCATCGAAATCCACGAAGTAATTCACATCATCGAAACCTAACAAATAACACACATCATCAAAACCCACCAAATAATTCTCATCATTGACACACACCAAATAATTCACATCATTGGCACACTTCAAATAATTCACATCATCGACACACACTAGATAATTCACATCATCAAAACCCACCAGGCAATTCAAATAATCAAAACCTACCAAATAATTCACATCATCGAAACCCACCAAATAATTCACATCATCAAAACACATTAAATAATTCACATCATTGACATCCACCCACGAATTCACATTATCAAAATCCACCAAATAATTTGCATTATCAAAACTCACCAAATTATTCACTTCATTGACAGCCACCAGTTAATTCACAACAACGAAGCCCACCAGATAGTTCACATCATCAAAACCCACCAAATAATTCACAACATTGACAGCCACTTGGTAATTCTCATCATTAACAGCCACTCGGTAATTCACATCATCGAAACCCACCAAGTAATTCACATCATCGAGACCCACCAAATAATTCACATCATCGAAACCCACTAGATAATTCATATCATTGAAACCCACCAGGTAATTCAAATCATCGAAACCCAGCCGCTAATTTAAATCATTGAATGCGAACAAATAATTCAGATCATCAAATCCCACCAAATAATTCACAACATTGAAACCCACCCAGTAATTCACATCACGGAAACCCACCAAATAATTCACATCAACGACACCCACCAGGTAATTCACCCCAACAGAACCCACCAGCTAATTCAAATCATCGAAACCCACCAAATAATTCACATTGTCAAAAACCAACAAATTATCAAATTTACTGACACCCAGCAAATAATTCACATAATTGAAACCCACCAAATAATTCATGTCATCGAAACACAGCAATTAATTCACATCATTGACAGCCATTCAAATAATTCAAATCGTCGGCAAGCAGCAAATAATTACATCGTCAACATCCATAAAATAATTCACGTCATCAAAACCCACCAAATAATTCTCATCATCAAAAAACTCTAAATACTTCATATTATCCAAACCCCCCAAATAATTCACATCAAAGACACCCACAAAATAATTCACATCTTCAAAACCCACCAAATAATCATCATCATCGAAACCCACTCAATAATTCAGATCGTCAAAACCAAACAGGTAATTCAAATCATCGAAACCCATCGGCTAATTCAAATCATCAAAAACCACCAAATAATTCAGATCATCAAAACCCAACAAATAATTCATAACATTGACACCCACACAGTAATTCACATCATCGAAACGCACCAAAGAATTCACATCATCTAATCCCATTAATTAATTCACATCATTGACATCCACCCACGAATTCACATTATCAAAACCCACCAAATAATTTGCATCATCAAAACCAACCAAATTATTCACTTCATTGACACCCACCAAAAAATTCACATCATCGAATCCCACCAAATAAGTCACATCATCGAAACCCACCAAATAATTCAGATCATTGAAAAGCACCAAATAATTTACATCATCAAATACCACCAAATAATTCGAAACATTGACACCCACACACTAATTCACATCGTCGAAACCCAGCAAATATTTCATATCATCGAAACCCACCAGTTAATTCACACAATCAAAACCCACCAGCTAATTCAAATTATCGGAACACACCAAATAATTCACATCATCGAAACCCACCAAATAATTCACATCACAAAACCCACTGAATAATTCACATCATCAAAAAACTCCAAATAATTCATATTATCCAAACCCACCAAATAATTCACATCAAAGACACCCACAAAATAATTCACATCATCGAAACTCAACAAATAATTATCATCATGGAAACCCATTAGATAATTCACATCGTCAAATCCAAACGGGTAATTCAAATCATCGAAACCCATCGGCTAATTCAAATCATCGAAAACCACCAAATAATTCAGATCATCAAAACCCACCAAATATTTCACAACATTGACACCCACACAGTAATTCACATCATCGAAACGCACCAAATAATTCACATCATCAAAACCCACCAAATAATTCACATCACAAAACACACCAAATAAGGAACATCATGGAATCCCAACAGGTAATTCAAATCATCGAAACCCACCAAATCATTCACATCATCGAAACCCAACAAATAATTCACATCTTCGAAACCCACCAAATAATTATCATCATCGAAACCCAATAGATAATTCACATCGTCAAAACCAAACAGGTAATTCAAATCATCAAAACCCATCGGCTAACTCAAATCATCGAAAACCACCAAATAATTCAGATCATCAAAACCCAGCAAATAATTCACAACATTGACACCTACACAGTAATTCACATCATCGAAACACACCAAATAATTCAGGTTATCAAAGACCATTAAATAAATCACATCATTGACATCCAGCCCAGAATTCACTTCATTGACACATACCAAATAATTCACATCATCGAATCCCACCAAATAATTCACATAATCGAATCCCACCAAATAATTCACATCATTGAAACACTCCAAATAATTCAGTTCATTGAAATGTTCCAAATAATTCACATCATCAAAACCCACCAAATAATTCACAACATTAACACCCACACATTAATTAATATCATCGAAAACCAGCAAATATTTCATATCATCGAAACTCACCAATTAATTCACATAATCGAAACCCACCAGCTAATTCAAATCATCGAAATCCTCCAAATAATTCACATCATCAAAACCCAGCAAATAATTCAACTCATTCACACCCAGCAAAGAAATAATTCACATCATCGAAAACCACAAATCAATTCACATCATCAAAACCCACCAAATATTTCACATCATCGACATGCAATATATAATTCACATCATCGAAACCCACCAGATAATTCAAATCATCGAAACCCAGCAGCTAATTTAAATCATCGAAAACGAACAATTAATTCACACCATCAAATCCCACCAAATAATTCACAACATTGAAACCCATCCGGTAATTCACATCATCAAAACCCACCAAATAATTCACAAAATTCACAGCCACTCGATAATTCACTTCATTAACAGCCACTCGGTAATACACATCATCGAAACCCAATAGATAATTCACATCATCGAAACCCAACAAGTAATTTAAATCATCGAAGCCCATTGGCTAATTAAGATCATCGAAACCCACCGAAGAATTCATATCATCGAAACCCACCAAATAATTCACATCATCGAAACCCACCGAATAATTCACATCATCGAAACCCAGCAGATAATTCACATCATCAAAACCCAAAAAATAATTCACGTCATCGAAACACACCATTTAATTCACAACATCGACACGCATTCAAAATTTCACATCATCGACACACGCCAAATAGTTCACATCTTTGACACGCACACAGTAATTCACATCACTGAAACCCACCAAAGAATTCACATCAACGACACCCACCAGGTAACTCACATCAACAGATTCAAATCATTGAAACCCACCAAATAATTCACATTGTCAAAATCCAACAAATTATCCAATTTACTGACACCCAGCAAATAATTCACATCATCGAAACCCACCAAATAATTCATGTCATCGAAACACAGCAATTAATTCACATCATCGACACCCACCCAAATAATTACATCGTCAACATCCATAAAATAATTCACGTCATCAAAACTCACCAAATAACTCACATCAGTGAAACACACCAGATAATTCACATCATCGAAACCCACCAAGCAATTCAAATAATCGAAAACCAGTAAATGATTCTCATCATCAAAAAAATCCAAATAATACACATTATCCAAACCTACCAAATAATTCACACCAAAGACACCCACGAAATAATTCACATCATCAACACGCATAAAATAATTCACATCATCAACACCAAACAAAAAATTCACATCAACTGAACTGTCCAAATAATTCACATCATCGAATCCCCCGTAATAATTCACATCATAGAAACCCACCAAATAATTCACATCATTCAAACCCAACAAATAATTCACATCATCGAAACCCACCAAATATTGCACATCATCGAAACCCACCAAATAATTCTCATGGTGAATACTGACCAAATAATTCACATCATTGAAACCCTTCAAATAATTCACATCATCCACACCCACCAAAAAATTCACATCTGCAAAACCCACCAAACAGTTCACATCATCGAAATCCACCAAATAATTCACATCATCCACACCCACCAAATAATTCACATCATCGCCATCCACCAGAAAATTCAAATCGTCAAAAACCATCAAATAATTCATAGCATCAACACCCTTCAGGAAATTCACATCGTAGAAACCCACCAAATATTTCACATCATCGAAACCCAAGGAATAATTCGCAAAATCAAAACCGACAAAATAATTCACATCATCAACACCCGCCAGGTAAATCTCATCATCGGTACCCACGAAATAATTCACATCATCGAAAATCACAAAACAATTCACATCATAAAAAACCCACCAAATAGTTCACATCATTGACATGCAATATATAATTCACATCGAAAGCCACCAGGTAATTCAAATCATCGAAACCCAGCAGCTAATTTAAATCATCGAAAAAGAACAATTAATTCACATCATCAACTCCCTCCAAATAATTCACAACATTGAAACCCATCCGGTAATTCACATCATCAAAACCCACCAAATAATTCACAGCCCCTCGGTAATTCACATCATTAACAGCCACTCGGTAGTTCACATCCTCGAAACCCACTATATAATTCACAGCATCGAAATCCAACAGGTAATTCAAATCATCAAAGCCCATCAGCTAATTCAAATCATCGAAACCCACTGAAGAATTCACATCATTGACAATCGCCAAAAAATTCACATCAATGAAACACAGTAGATAATCTCATCATCGGTACCCAAGAAATAATTCACATCATCAAAAACCACAAAACAAATCACATTAAAAAAAACCCACCAAATTGATCACATCATTGACATGCAATATATAATTCACATCATCGAAACCCACCAAAAAATTCACATCAATGAAACACGCTAGATAATTTACATCATCGAAACCCAACAGGCAATTCAAATAATCGAAAACCACCAAATAATTCACATCATTAAAACCCACCAAATAATTCTCATCATCATAAAACACCAAATAATTCACATTATCCAAACCCACCAAATAACTCACATCAAAGACACCCACAAAATAATTTACATCATCGAAACCCAACAAATAATTCACATCTTCGAAACCCACCAAATAATTATCATCTTCGAAACCCACTAGATAATTCACGTCGACAAAACCAACCAAATAATTCATATCATCGAAACTCAGCAATCAATTCAGGTCATCGACACCATTTCAAATAATTCACATCATCGACATCCACCAAATAATTCACATCATCAACACGCGTAAAATAATTCACATCATCGACACCAAGCAAATAATTCACTTCAACTGAACGGTCCAAATAATTCACATCATCGAATCACGCCTAATAATTCACATCATGGAAACCCAACAAATAATTCACATCATTCAAACCCACCAAATAATTCACTTCATCCAACCTACCAAATAATTCACATCTGCGTAAACCACCAAATAATTCACATCATCGAAACCCACCAAATAATTCTCATCATCATAAAACCCCAAATAATTCACATTATCCAAACCCACCAAATAATTCACATCAAAGACACCCACAAAATAATTCACATCATCAACACGCTTAAAATAATTCACGTCATCAACACCAAACAAAACATTCACATCAACTGAACTGTCCAAATAATTCAGATCATTCAAACCCACCAAATAATTCACTTCATCCAACCTTCCAAATAATTCACATCTGCGTAAACCACCAAATAGTTCACATCATCGAAACCCACCAAATAATTCTCATCATCATAAAACCCCAAATAATTCACATTATCCAAACCCACCAAATAATTCACATCAAAGACACCCACAAAATAATTCGCATCATCAACACGCATAAAATAATTCACATCATCAACACCAAACAAAAAATTCACATCAACTGAACTGTCCAAATAATTCACATCATCGAATCCCCCGTAATAATTCACATCATAGAAACCCACCAAATAATTCACATCATTCAAACCCACCAAATAATTCACATCATCGAAACCCACTGAATATTGCACATCATCGAAAGCCACCAAATAATTCTCATCATTAATACTGACCAAATAATTCACATCATTGAAACCCTTCAAATAATTCACATCATCCACACCCACCAAATAATTCACATCATCCAAACCCACCAAAAAATTCACATCTGCGAAACCCACCAAACAGTTCACATCATCGAAACCAACAAATAATTCACATCATTGACACCCTTCAAATAATTCACATCATCCACATCCACCAAATAATTCACATTATCGACATCCACCAGAAAATTCAAATCGTCAAAAACCATCAAATAATTCATAGCATCAACAACCTTCAGGAAATTCACATCGTAGAAACCCACCAAATATTTCACATCATCGAAACACAAGGAATAATTCACAAAATCAAAACTGACAAAATAATTCACATCATCGACACCCGCCAGGTAAATCTCATCATCGGTACCCACAAAATAATTCACATCATCGAAAACCACAAAACAAATCCCATCATAAAAAATCCACCAAATAGTTCACATCATCGACATGCAATATATAATTCATATCATCGAAACCCACCAAAAACTTCACATCAATGAAACACACTAGATAATTCACATCATCAAAACCCACCAGGCAATTCAAATAATCGAAAACCACCAAATAATACACATCATTAAAACCCAACAAATAATTCTCATCATCATAAAACATCAAATAATTCATATTATCCAAACCCACCAAATAATTCACATCAAAGACACCCACAAAATAATTCACACCAAAGACACCCACGAAATAATTCACATCATCAACACGCATAAAATAATTCACATCATCAACACCAAACAAAAAATTCTCATCAACTGAACTGTCCAAATAATTCACATCATCGAATCCCCTGTAATAATTCACACCATAGAAACCCACCAAATAATTCACATCATTCAAACCCACCAAATAATTCACATCATCGAAACCCACCGAATATTGCACATCATCGAAAGCCACCAAATAATTCTCATCATTAATACTGACCAAATAATTCACATCATTGAAACCCTTCAAATAATTCACATCATCCACACCCACCAAATAATCCACATCATCCAAACCAACCAAAAAATTCACATCTGTGAAACCCACCAAACAGTTCACATCATCGAAACCAACAAATAATTCACATCATTGACACCCTTCAAATAATTCACATCATCCACATCCACCAGAAAATTCAAATCGTCAAAAACCATCAAATAATTCATAGCATCAACATCCTTCAGGAAATTCACATCGTAGAAACCCACCAAATATTTCACATCATCGAAACACAAGGAATAATTCACAAAATCAAATTTGACAAAATAATTCACATCATCGACACCCGCCAGGTAAATCTCATCATCGGTACCCACAAAATAATTCACATCATCGGAAAGCACAAAACAAATCCCATCATAAAAAACCCACCAAATAGTTCACATCATCGACATGCAATATATAATTCATATCATCGAAACCCACCAAAAAATTCACATCAATGAAACACACTAGATAATTCACATCATCAAAACCCAACAGGCAATTCAAATAATCGAAAACCACCAAATAATTCACATCATTAAAACCCACCAAATAATTCTCATCATCATAAAACACCAAATAATTCATATTATCCAAACCCACCAAATAATTCACACCAAAGACACCCACGACATAATTCACATCATCAACACGCATAAAATAATTCACATCATCAACACCAAACAAAAAATTCTCATCAACTGAACTGTCCAAATAATTCACATCATCGAATCCCCTGTAATAATTCACACCATAGAAACCCACCAAATAATTCACATCATTCAAACCCACCAAATAATTCACATCATCGAAACCCACCGAATATTGCACATCATCGAAAGCCACCAAATAATTCTCATCATTAATACTGACCAAATAATTCACATCATTGAAACCCTTCAAATAATTCACATCATCCACACCCACCAAATAATCCACATCATCCAAACCAACCAAAAAATTCACATCTGTGAAACCCACCAAACAGTTCACATCATCGAAACCAACAAATAATTCACATCATTGACACCCTTCAAATAATTCACATCATCCACATCCACCAGAAAATTCAAATCGTCAAAAACCATCAAATAATTCATAGCATCAACATCCTTCAGGAAATTCACATTGTAGAAACCCACCAAATATTTCACATCATCGAAACACAAGGAATAATTCACAAAATCAAATTTGACAAAATAATTCACATCATCGACACCCGCCAGGTAAATCTCATCATCGGTACCCACAAAATAATTCACATCATCGGAAAGCACAAAACAAATCCCATCATAAAAAACCCACCAAATAGTTCACATCATCGACATGCAATATATAATTCATATCATCGAAACCCACCAAAAAATTCACATCAATGAAACACACTAGATAATTCACATCATCAAAACCCAACAGGCAATTCAAATAATCGAAAACCACCAAATAATTCACATCATTAAAACCCACCAAATAATTCTCATCATCATAAAACACCAAATAATTCACATTATCCAAACCCACCAAATAATTCACATCAAAGACACCCACAAAATAATTCACATCATCGAAACCCAACAAATAATTCACATCTTCGAAACCCACCAAATAATTATCATCATCGAAACCCACTAGATAATTCACGTCGACAAAACCAACCAAATAATTCAAATCATCAAAACACAGCAATCAATTCATGTCATCGACACCCATTCAAATAATTCACATCATCGACATCCACCAAATAATTCACATCATCAACACGTGTAAAATAATTCACATCATCGTCACCAAGCAAATAATTCACATCAACTGAACGGTCCAAATAATTCACATCATCGAATCCCGCCTAATAATTCACATCATAGAAACCCACCAAATAATTCACATCATTCAAACCCACCAAATAATTCACATCATCGAAACCCACCGAATATTGCACATCATCGAAAGCCACCAAATAATTCTCATCATTAATACTGACCAAATAATTCACATCATTGAAACCCTTCAAATAATTCACATCTTCCACACCCACCAAATAATCCACATCATCGACATCCACCAGAAAATTCAAATCGTCAAAAACCATCAAATAATTCATAGCATCAACATCCTTCAGGAAATTCACATCGTAGAAACCCACCAAATATTTCACATCATCGAAACACAAGGAATAATTCACAAAATCAAAACTGACAAAATAATTCACATCATCGACACCCGCCAGGTAAATCTCATCATCGGTACCCACAAAATAATTCACATCATCGAAAACCACAAAACAAATCCCATCATAAAAAACCCACCAAATAGTTCACATCATCGACATGCAATATATAATTCATATCATCGAAACCCACCAAAAAATTCACATCAATGAAACACACTAGATAATTCACATCATCAAAACCCAACAGGCAATTCAAATAATCGAAAACCACCAAATAATTCACATCATTAAAACCCACCAAATAATTCTCATCATCATAAAACCCCAAATAATTCACATTATCCAAACCCACCAAATAATTCTCATCAAAGACACCCACAAAATATTTCACATCATCGAAACCCAACAAATAATTCACATCTTCGAAACCCACCAAATAATTATCATCATCGAAACCCACTAGATAATTCACGTCGACAAAACCAACCAAATAATTCATATCATCGAAACACAGCAATCAATTCATGTCATCGACACCCATTCAAATAATTCACATCATCGACATCCACCAAATAATTCACATCATCAACACGTGTAAAATAATTCACATCATCGTCACCAAGCAAATAATTCACATCAACTGAACGGTCCAAATAATTCACATCATCGAATCCCGCCTAATAATTCACATCATAGAAACCCACCAAATAATTCACATCATTCAAACCCACCAAATAATTCACTTCATCCAAACCTATCAAAAAATTCACATCTGCGTAAACCACCAAATAGTTCACATTATCGAAACCCACCAAATAGTTCACATCGTTGACATCCTTCAAATAATTCACATCATCGAATCCCGCCTAATAATTCACATCATAGAAACCCACCAAATAATTCACATCATTCAAACCCACCAAATAATTCACATCATTGAAACCCACCAAATAATTCACATCATCGAAACCCACCAAATAGTTCACATCGTTGACATCCTTCAAATAATTCACATCACCGAAACCAACAAATAATTCACATCATAGAAACCCACCAAATAATTCACATCATTCAAACCCACCAAATAATTCACTTCATCCAAACCTACCAAAAAATTCACATCTGCGTAAACCACCAAATAGTTCACATCATCGAAACCCACCAAATAGTTCACATCATTGACACCCTTCAAATATTTCACATCATCCACACCCACCAAATAATTCACATCATCGACATCCACCAGATAATTCACATCAATGACACCCGCAAATAATTCACATCATCAACACGCATAAAATAATTCACATCATCAACACCAGACAAAAAATTCACATCAACTGAACTGTCCAAATAATTCACATCATCGAATCCCCCGTAATAATTCACATCATAGAAACCCACCAAATAATTCACATCATTCAAACCCACCAAATAATTCACATCATCGAAACCCACCGAATATTGCACATCATCGAAACCCACCAAATAATTCTCATCATTAATACTGACCAAATAATTTACATCATTGAAACCCTTCAAATAATTCACATCATCCACACCCACCAAATAATTCACATCATCCAAACCCACCAAAAAATTCACATCTGCGAAACCCACCAAACACTTCACATCATCGAAACCCACCAAATTATTCACATCATTGACACCCTTCAAATAATTCACATCATCCACATCCACCAAATTATTCACATCATCGACATGCAATATATAATTCACATCATCGAAACCCACCAGGTAATTCAAATCATCAAAACTCAGCAGCTAATTTAAATCATCGAAAATGAACAATTAATTCACATCATCAACTCCCACCAAATAATTCACAACATTGAAACCCATCCGGTAATTCACATCATCTAAACCCACCAAATAATTCACAGCCCCTCGGCAATTCACATCATTAACAGCCACTCGGTAATTCACAACATTGACACCCAACAGGTAATTCAAATCATCAAAACCCATCAGCTAGTTCAAATCATCGAAACCCATCAGCTAATTCAAATCATCGAAACCCATCAGCTAATTCAAATCATCGAAACCCACCAAATAATTCTCAACATCGAAACCCACTAGATAATTCACATCATCGAAACCCAACAGGTAATTCAAATCATCAAAACGCATCAGCTAATTCAAATCATCGAAACCCACCGAAGAAATCATATCATTGACACCCACCAAAAAATTCACATCAATGAAACACACTAGATAATTCACATCATCAAAACCCAACAGGCAATTCAAATAATCGAAAACCACCAAATAATTCACATCATCAACATGCAAAAAATAATTCACATCAACTAAACGTTCCAAATATTTCACATCATCGAATCCCCCTAATAATTCACATCATAAAACCCACCAAATAATTCACATCATTCAAACCCACCAAATAATTCACATCATCGAAACCCACCAAGTATTGCACATCATTGAAAGCCACCAAATAATTCTCATCATTGAAACCGACCAAATAATTCACATCATTGAAACCCTTCAAATAATTCATGTCGTCGACAACAATCAAATAATTCACATCAACTGAACGGTCGAAATAATTCACATCATCGAATCCCGCCTAATAATTCACATCATAGAAACCCTCCAAATAATTCACATCATTCAAACCCACCTAATAATTCACTTCATCCAAACCTACCAATAAATTCACATCTGCGTAAACCACCAAATATTTCACATCATCGAAATCCACCAAATAGTTCACATCATTGACACCCTTCAAATATTTCACATCATCCACACCCACCAAATAATTCACATCATCGACATCCACCAGATAATTCACATCAATGACACCCGCAAATAATTCACATCATCAACACGCATAAAATAATTCACATCATCAACACCAGACAAAAAATTCACATCAACTGAACTGTCCAAATAATTCACATCATCGAATCCCCCGTAATAATTCACATCATAGAAACCCACCAAATAATTCACATCATTCAAACCCACCAAATAATTCACATCATCGAAACCCACCGAATATTGCACATCATCGAAACCCACCAAATAATTCTCATCATTAATACTGACCAAATAATTTACATCATTGAAACCCTTCAAATAATTCACATCATCCACACCCACCAAATAATTCACATCATCCAAACCCACCAAAAAATTCACATCTGCGAAACCCACCAAACACTTCACATCATCGAAACCCACCAAATTATTCACATCATTGACACCCTTCAAATAATTCACATCATCCACATCCACCAAATTATTCACATCATCGACATGCAATATATAATTCACATCATCGAAACCCACCAGGTAATTCAAATCATCAAAACTCAGCAGCTAATTTAAATCATCGAAAATGAACAATTAATTCACATCATCAACTCCCACCAAATAATTCACAACATTGAAACCCATCCGGTAATTCACATCATCTAAACCCACCAAATAATTCACAGCCCCTCGGCAATTCACATCATTAACAGCCACTCGGTAATTCACAACATTGACACCCAACAGGTAATTCAAATCATCAAAACCCATCAGCTAGTTCAAATCATCGAAACCCATCAGCTAATTCAAATCATCGAAACCCATCAGCTAATTCAAATCATCGAAACCCACCAAATAATTCTCAACATCGAAACCCACTAGATAATTCACATCATCGAAACCCAACAGGTAATTCAAATCATCAAAACGCATCAGCTAATTCAAATCATCGAAACCCACCGAAGAAATCATATCATTGACACCCACCAAAAAATTCACATCAATGAAACACACTAGATAATTCACATCATCAAAACCCAACAGGCAATTCAAATAATCGAAAACCACCAAATAATTCACATCATCAACATGCAAAAAATAATTCACATCAACTAAACGTTCCAAATATTTCACATCATCGAATCCCCCTAATAATTCACATCATAAAACCCACCAAATAATTCACATCATTCAAACCCACCAAATAATTCACATCATCGAAACCGACCAAATAATTCACATCATTGAAACCCTTCAAATAATTCATGTCGTCGACAACAATCAAATAATTCACATCAACTGAACGGTCGAAATAATTCACATCATCGAATCCCGCCTAATAATTCACATCATAGAAACCCTCCAAATAATTCACATCATTCAAACCCACCTAATAATTCACTTCATCCAAACCTACCAATAAATTCACATCTGCGTAAACCACCAAATATTTCACATCATCGAAATCCACCAAATAGTTCACATCATTGACACCCTTCAAATATTTCACATCATCCACACCCACCAAATAATTCACATCATCGACATCCACCAGATAATTCACATCAATGACACCCGCAAATAATTCACATCATCAAAACCCACCATTTAATTCACAACATCGACACGCTTTCAAATAATCCACATCAGCGACACACACCAAATAATTCGCATCATCAACACTCATAAAATAATTCACATTATCAAAACCCACCAAATAATTCACATCTTTGACACGCACACAGTAATTCACATCACCGAAACCCACCAAATAATTCACATCAACGACACCCACCAGGTAATTCACATCAAAAGAACCCACCAGCTAATTCAAATCATTGAACCCCACCAAATAATTCACATTGTCAAAAAGCAACAAATTATCCAATTTACTGACACCCTGCAAATAATTCACATCATCGAAACCCACCAAATAATTCATGTCATCGATACACAGCAATTAATTCACATCATCGCCACGCACCAAATAATTACATCGTCAACATCCATAAAATAATTCACGTCATCAAAACTCACCAAATAACTCACATCATTGAAACACACTAGATAAGTGACATCATTGAAACCCAACATGCAATTCAAATAATCAAAAACCACCAAATAATTCACATCATCAAAACCCAGCAAATAATTCTCATCATCAAAAAACTCCAAATAATACACATTATCCAAACCTACCAAATAATTCACATCAAAGACACCCATGAAATAATTCACATCATCAACACGCAAAAAATAATTCACATCAACTGAACGGTCCAAATATTTCACATCATAGAATCCCCCTAATAATTCACATCATAAAACCCACCAAATAATTCACATCATTCAAACCCACCAAATAATTCGCATCATCGAAACCCATCAAATATTGCACATCATCGAAACCCACCAAATAATTCTCATCATTGATACCGACCAAATAATTCACATCATTGAAACCCTTCAAATAATTCACGTCATCGACAACAATCAAATAATTCACATCAACTGAACCGTCCAAATAATTCACATCTTCGAATCCTGCCTAATAATTCACATCATAGAAACCCACCAAATAATTCACATCATTCAAACACACCAAATAATCCACATCATCCAAACCCACCGAAAAATTCACATCTGTGAAACCCACCAAATAGTTCACATCATCGAACCCCACCAAATAATTCACATCATTGACCCCCTTCAAATAATTCGCATCATCCACACCCACCAAATAATTCACATCATCGACATCCTCCAGACAATTCACATCTTCAAAAACCAGCAAATAATTCATAGCATCGAAACCCACCAGATAAATCCCATCATCGGTACCCACGAAATAATTCACATCATCGACAATCACAAAACAATTAACATCATCAAAACCCACCAAATAGTTCACATCATCGACATGCAATATATAATTCACATCATCGAAACCCACCAGGTAATTCAAATCATTGAAACCCACACGGTAATTCACATCATCGAAACGCACCAAAGAATTCACATAATCAAATCCCATTAATTAATTCACATCATTGACATCCACGCACGAATTCACATTATCAAAACCCACCAAATAATTTGCATCATCAAAACCAACCAAATTATTCACTTCATTGACACCCACCAAAAAATTCACATCATCGAATCCCACCAAATAAGTCACATCATCGAAACCCACCAAATAATTCAGATCATTGAAAAGCACCAAATAATTCACATCATCAAATACCACAAAATAATTCGAAACATTGACACCCACACACTAATTCACATCATCGAAACCCAGCAAATAATTCACATCATCGAAAACCACAAAACAATTCACATCATCAAAACCCACCAAATAATTCACATCATCGACATGCAATATATAATTCACATCATCGAAACCCACCAGGTAATTCAAATCATCGAAACCCAGCAGCTAATTTAAATCCTTGACAACGAACAAACAATTCACGTCATCAAATCCCACCAAATAATTCACAACATTGAAACCCACACGGTAATTCACATCATCGAAACGCACCAAAGAATTCACATCATCAAATCCCATTAATTAATTCACATCATTGACATCCACGCACGAATTCACATTATCAAAACCCACCAAATAATTTGCATCATCAAAACCAACCAAATTATTCACTTCATTGACACCCACCAAATAATTCACATCATCGAATCCCACCAAATAACTCACATCATCGAAACTCATCAAATAATTCAGATAATTGAAAAGCACCAAATAATTCGCATAATCAAAACCCACCAAATAATTCGAAACATTGACACCCACACACTAATTCACATCGTCGAAACCCAGCAAATATTTCGTATCATCGAAACCCACCAGTTAATTCACACAATCGAAACCCACCAGCTAATTCAAATCATCGAAACACATCAAATAATTCACATCATGAAAACCCACCAAATAATTCACATCACAAAACCCACCAAATAAGTAACATCATGGAATTCTAACAGGTAATTCACATCATCGAAACCCACCAAATAATTCACATCATCGAAACCCAACAAATAATTCACATCTTCGAAACCCACCAAATAATCATCATCATTGAAACCCATTAGATAATTCACATCGTCAAAACCAAACAGGTAATTCAAGTCATCGAAAACCATCGGCTAATTCAAATCATCGAAAACCACCAAATAATTCAGATCATCAAAACCCAACAAATAATTCACAACATTGACACCCACACAGTAATTCACATCATCGAAATGCACCAAATAATTCAGGGCATCAAAGACCATTAAATAAATCACATCATTGACATCCAGCCCGGAATTCACTTCATTGACACATACCAAATAATTCACATAATCGAACCCCACCAAATAATTCACATCATTGAAACACTCCAAATAATTCAGTTCATTGAAATGTTCCAAACAATTCACATCATCAAAACCCACCAAATAATTCACAACATTAACTCCCTCATACTAATTCACATCATCGAAACCCAGAAAATATTTCAAATCATCGAAACCCACCAGCTAATTCAAATAATCAAAATCCACCAAATAATTCACATCATCAAAACCCAGCAAAAAATTTGCATCATCAAAACCCATCGAATAATTCAATTCATTCACACCCAGCAAATAAATAATTCACATCATCAAAACCCACCGAATAATTCAAATCATCGATACCCATTCAATAAACTCAAATCATCGAAACCCACCAAATATTTCACATCATCAAAATTCACCAAATAATTCTCATCATTGACACCTACCAAATAATTCACATCATTACAACCCTTCAAATAATTCACATTATCCACATCCACCAAATAATTCACATCATCGAAACGCACCAAAAAATTCACATCAGCGAAAACCACTAATTAGTTCACATCATCAAAACCCATATAAATATTCACATCATTGACACACTTTCAAATAATTCACATCATCCACACACACCAAATAATTCACATCATCGACATGCACAAGAAAATTCAAATCAAAAACAACCAAATAATTCATAGCATCAGAACCCACCAGGATAATTCACATCGTAGAAGCCCACCAAATCTTTCACATCATCGAAACCCAAGAAATAATTCACAAAATCAAAACCGACAAAATAATTCACTTCATCGACACACATCAGCTAAATCTCATCATCGGTACCCATGAAGTAATTCACATCATTGAAATCCAACAGGTAATTTAAATCATCAAAACCCATCAGCTAATTCAAATCATCGAAAGCGAACAAATAATTCACATCATGGACACCCACCAAATAATTCACGTCAATGAAACATACTAGATAATTCATTTAATCGAAACCCACCAGGCAATTCAAATAATCGAAAACCACCAAAACATTCACATCATTAAAACCCAACAAATAATTCAGATCATCCAAACCCACCAAATAATTCACGTCAAAGACACCAACAAAATAATTCACATCATCGAAACCCAACAAGTAATTCACATCTTCGAAACGCACCAAATAATTATCATCATCGAAACCCACTAGATAATTCACATCGTCAAAACCAACCAAATAATTCATATCGTCGAAACACAGCAATCAATTCATGTCATCCACACCCATTCAAATAATTCACATCATCGACATGCACCAAATAATTACATCGTCAACATCCATAAAATAATTCATGTCATCAAAACCCACCAAATAACTCACATCATTGAAACACACCAGGCAATTCAAATAATCGAAAACCACCAAATAATTCACATCATCAAAACGCACCAAATAATTCTCATCATCAAAACCCTCCAAGTAATTCACCTTATCCAAACCCACCAAATAATTCACATCAGCGACACCCACCAAATAATTCACTTCATCCAAACCTACCAAAAAATTCACATCTGCGTAAACCACCAAATAGTTCAAATCATCGAAACCCACCAAATAGTTCACATCATTGACAACCTTCAAATAATTCACATCATCCACACCCACCAAATAATTCACATCATCGACATCCACCAGATAATTCACATCTTCAAAAACCACCAAATAATACATATCATCGAAACCCAACAGGAAATTCACATCATTACAACCCTTCAAATAATTCACATTATCCACACCCACCAAATAATTCACATCATCGAAACGCACCAAAAAATTCACATCAGCGAAAACCACTAAATAGTTCACATCATCGAAACCCACCTAAAAATTCACATCATCCACACCCATCAAATAATTCATATCATCGACATCCACCAGAAAATTCAAATCGTCAAAAACCACCAAATAATTCATAGCATCAAAACCCTCCAGGAAATTCACATCGTAGAAACCCACCAAATATTTCACATCATCGAAACCCAAGGAATAATTCACAAAATCAAAACCGACAAAATAATTCACATCATCCACACCCACCAGGTAAATCTCATCATCGGTACCCACGAAATAATTCACATCATCGAAAACCACAAAACAATTCACATCATAAAAAACCCACCAAATAGTTCACATCATCGACATGCAATATATAATTCACATCATCGAAACCCACCAGGTAATTCAAATCATCAAAACCCAGCAGCGAATTTAAATCTTCAAAAATGAACCATTAATTCACATCATCAAATCCCACCAAATAATTCACAACATTGAAACCCGTCTAGTTATTCACATCATCAAAACCCACCAAATAATTCACAGCCACTTGATAATTCACATAATTAACAGCCACTCGGTAATTCACATCCTCAAAACCCACTAGATAATTACAATCATCGAAACCAACAGGTAATTTATATCATCGAAACCCATCAGCTAATGCAAATCATCGAAACCCACCGAAGAATTCACATCATTGACACTCACCAAATAATTCACATCAGTGAATCACACTAGATAATTCACATCATCGAAACCCACCAGGCAATTCAAATAATCGAAAACCACCAAATAATTCACATCATTGAAACCCACCAAATAATTCTCATCATCATAAAACTCCAAATAATTCACATTATCCAAACCCACCAAATAATTCACATCATCGAAACCCAACAAATAATTCACATCTTCGAAACCCACCAAATAATTATCATTATCGAAACCCACTAGATAATTCACATCATCAAAACCAACCAAATAATTCATATCATCGAAACACAACAATCAATTCATGTCATCGACACCCATTCAAATAATTCACAGCATCAAAACCCTCCAAATAATTCACATCAAAGACACCCACAAAATAATTCACATCATCGAAACCCAACAAATAATTCACATCTTCGAAACCCACCAAATAATTATCATTATCGAAACCCACTAGATAATTCACATAATCAAAACCAACCAAATAATTCATATCATCGAAACACAACAATCAATTCATGTCATCGACACCCATTCAAATAATTCACAGCACCAAAACCCTCCAAATAATTCACATTATCCAAACCCACCAAATAATTCACATCATCGACACCCACCAAATAATTCACATCATTAACACGTGTAAAATAATTCACATCATCGACACCAAGCAAATAATTCACATCAACTGAACGGTCGAAATAATTCACATCATCGAAACCCACTAGATAATTCACATCATCGAAACCCACCAAATAATTCACTTCATCAAAACCCACCAAATAATTTTCATCATCGAAACCCACTAGATAATTCACATCATCGAAACCCAATAGGTAATTCAAATCATCGAAACCCATCAGCAAATTCAAATCATCGAATCCCACCAACGAATTCACGTCATTAAAAGCCAGCAAATAATTGACAACATTGACATCCAAACAGTAATTCACATCATCGAAACCCAGCAGATAATTCACATCATCAAAACCCACCAAATAATTCACATCATTGATACCCACCAAATAATTCACATCAATGACACCCTCAAATAATTCACCTTATCAAAACCCACCAAATAATTCTCATCATCGAATCCCACCAAATAATTCACTTCATCAAAACTCCGCAAATAATTGACATCATCAAAATCCACCAAATAATTCACATCATCAAAACCCACCAAATAATTACCATCATGGAATCCCAGCAGCTAATTCACATCATCAAAATCCACCAAATAATTTACGTCATCGAAACACACCAAATAATTGACATCATCGATACCCATTGAGTAAATTCACATCATCGAAACCCACCAGTTAATTCACATCATCAAAACCCACCATATAATTCAGACCTTGACACCCACCAAATAATTCACATCAAAACCCACCAAATAATTCTCATCATCGAATCTCACCAAATAATTCACATCATCGTAACCCACTAGATAATTCACATCATCGAAACCCACCAGGTAATTCAAAAAATCGAGACCCAGCAGCTAATTTAAATCATCGAAACCAAACAAATAATTCATATCATCAACCCACTCGATAATTTGCATCATCAAAACCAACCAAGTTATTCACTTCAATGACACCCACCAAAAAATTCATATCATCGAATCCCCCCAAACAATTCACCATCATCGAAACTCACCAAATAATTCACATCATTGAAAAGCACCAAATAATTCGCATAATCAAAACCCACCAAATAATTCAAAACATTGACACCCACACACTAATTCACATCGTCGAAACCCTGCAAATACTTCATATCATCGAAACCCACCAGTTAATTCACATAATCGAAACCCACCAGCTAATTCAAATCATTGAAACGCACCAAATAATTCACATCATTAAAACCCAGCAAATAATTCACAACATTGACACCCAAACAGTAATTCACATCAACGAAGCCAACCAAATAGTTCACATCATCAAAACCCACCAAATAATTCACAACAGTGACAGCCACTCGGTAATTCACATCGTTAACAGCCACTCGGTAATTCACATCATCGCGCACCAAATAATTCACATCATCAACACCCATAAAATAATTAACGTCATCAAAACAAACCAAATAATTCACATCATCGACACACACTAGATAATTCACGTCACCAAGTAATTCACATCATTGAGACCCACCAAATAATTCACATCATCGAAACCCATTAGATAATTCACATCATCGAAACCCACCAGGTAAGTCAAATCATCAAAACCCATCAGCTATTTCAAATCATCGAAAACCACCAAATATTCACATCATCAAAACCCACCAAATAATTCACATCATCAAAACCCACCAAATATTTCAATTCCTTGACACCCACCAAATAATTCACATCATTGAATCCCACCAAATAATTCAGATCATCGAAATGCACCAAATAATTCACATCATCATAATCCACCAGATAAATCATAACATTAACACGCAGACACTAATTCACATCATCAAAACCCACCAGTTAATTCACATCATCGAAACCCACCAGCTAATTCAAATCATCGAAACCCACCAAATAATTCATATCATCAAAATCCAGCAAATAGTTCACATCATCAAAACCCACCAAATAATTCACAACAGTGACAGCCACTCGGTAATTCACATCATTAACAGCCACTCGGTAATTCACATCATCGCGCACCAAATAATTCACATCATCAACACCCATAAAATAATTAACGTCATCAAAACAAACCAAATAATTCACATCATCGACACACACTAGATAATTCATAACACCAAGTTATTCAAATCATCGAGACCCACCAAATAATTCACATCATTGAAACCTACTAGATAATTCACATCATCGAGACCCACCATGTAATTCAAATCATCGAAACCCAGCCGCTAATTAACACACACCAAATAGTTCACATCATCGACACCCACCAAATAATTCACATCATTGTCACCCACATGGTAATTCACATTATCGAAAACCAACAAACATTTTACATCTGCGAAACCCACCAAATAATGCACAACATCGAAACACATCAACAATCACCCAACAAATAATTCACATGATCGAGACCCACCAAATAATTCACATCGAAATCCATGTAATTCACATGATCACACCCACCAAATAATTTACATCATTGACACCCACCAAATAATTCGTATCATTGACACCCTTCAACTAATTCACATCATCCACATCCACCAAATAATTCACATCATCGACATCTACCAGATAATTCACATCGTGAAAAACCACCAAAAATTTCATATCACCAAATCACCAGGAAATTCACATTGTCGAAACCCAACAAATTATTCACATCATCGAAACCCACCAAATAATTAACGTCATTGAAGCCCAACAAATAATTCACATCATCGAAACGTACCAGTTAATTCACAAAATCGACACGCATTCAAATAATTCACATCATCAACACCAACCAAATAATACACATCATCGACATCCACCAGATAATTCACATCTTGAAAAACCACCAAAAATTTCATATCACCAAATCACCAGGAAATTCACATTGTCGAAACCCAACAAATTATTCACATCATCGAAACCCACCAAATAATTAACGTCATTGAAGCCCAACAAATAATTCACATCATCGATACGTACCAGTTAATTCACAAAATTGACACGCATTCAAATAATTCACATCATCGACACACACCAAATAATACACATCATCGACATCCACCAGATAATTCACATCTTGAAAAACCACCAAAAATTTCATACCACCAAATCACCATGAAATTTGTCGAAACCCAACAAAGTATTCACATCATCGAAACCCACCAAATAATTCACATCATCGAAACGCACCATTTAATTCACAACATCGACATGCATTCAAATAATTCACATCATCGACACACACCAAATAATTCACATCAACAACACTCATAAAATAATTCGCATCATCAAAACCCACCAAATAATTCACATCATTGTCACCCACACAGTATTTAACATCACTGAAACGCACCAAATAAATCAGATCATCGACACCCACCAGGTAATTCACATCAACAGAACCCACCAGCTAATTCAAATCATCAAAACCCTCCAAATAATTCACATCATCAAAAACCAACTAATTATCCAATTTACTGACACCCAACAAATAATTCACATCATCGACACCCACAGGTAATTCACATCATCAGAACACACCAGCTAATTGAAATCAACGAAACCCACCAAATAATTCAGATCGGCAGAACCTACCAAATAATTCACACCAATGAAACACACTAGATAATTCACATCATCGAAACCCACCAGGCAATTCAATGAATCGAAAACCACCAAATAATTCACATCATCAAAACCCACCAAATATTTCTCATCATCGACACACACAAAATAATTCACATCATCAACACTCATAAAATAATTCACAGCATCGAAGCCCAACAAATAATTCACATCATCGACACCCACAGGTAATTCACATCATCAGAACACACCAGCTAATTGAAATCAACGAAACCCACCAAATAATTCAGATCGGCAGAACCTACCAAATAATTCACATCATCGAAATCCACCAAATAATTCACAACATCAAAACACGTTAAATAATTCATATCATTGACATCCACCCATGGATTCACATTATCAAAACCCACCAAATTATTCACTTCATTGACAGCCACCAGTTAATTCACAACATCGAAGACCACAAAATAATTCACATTATCAAAACCCACCAAATAATTCACATCATCAAATCCCACCAAATAATTCACAACATTGAAACACACCCGGTAATTCACCATCATCGAAACGCACCAAAGAATTCACATCATCAAATCCCATTAATTAATTCACATCATTGACATCCACCCATGAGTTCACATTATCAAAACTCACCAAATAATTTGCATCATCAAAACTCATCAAATAATTCAATTCATTCACACCCAGCAAATAAATAATTCACATCATCGAAACCCACCAAATAATTCACGTCATCAAAATCCAGCAAATAATTCGCAATATCAAGACCCCTCAAATAATTCGATTCATTCACACTCAGAAAATAAATATTTCACATCATCAAAACCCACTAAATAATTCACCTCATTGAAAAAACACCAAATAATTCTCATCACTCATACCCACCAAATAATGCACATCATGGAAACCCAGCATCTAATTCAGATCATCGAAATGCACCAAATAATTCACATCATCAAAGTCAACCAAATAAATCACAACTTTAACACCCAGACACTAACTCACATCATCGAAACCCACCAGCTAATTCAAATCATCGAAACCCACCAAATAATTCATATCATCAAAATCCAGCAAATAATTCGCAACATCAAATCCATCAAATAATTCAATTCATTGACACCCTGCAAATAAATAATTCACATCACCGAAACCCACTAAATAATTCACCTCATTGAAAAACACCAAATAATTCACATCAGCGACACCCACCAAGTAATTCACATCATTGTCAGCTACCTGGTAATTCCCATCATCGAAACCCACCAAATAATGCACACGATGGAAACCCAGCATCTAATTCACATCATCGAAATCCACGAAGTATTTCACATCATCGAAACCCAACAAATAACACACATCATCAAAACCCACCAAATAATTCACATCTTCGACATGCAATATATAATTCACGTCATCGAAACCCACTAGATAATTCACATCATCGAAACCCAACAGGAAATCCAAATCATTGAAACCCATCAGCTAATTCTAATCATCGAAAACCACCAAATAATTCACATCATCAAAACCCACCAAATAATTCACATCATCAAAACACACCAGTTAATTCACGTCATCAAAACCCACCAAATATTTCAATTCCTTGACACCCACCAAATAATTCACATCATTGAATCCCACCAAATAATTCACATCATTGAAACACTCCAAATAATTCAGATCATCGAAATGCACCAAATAATTCACATCATCCAAGTCAACCAAATAAATCACAACATTAACACCCAGACACTAATTCACATCATCGAAACCCACCAGTTAATTCACATCATCGAAAGCCACCAGCTAATTCAAATCATCGAAACACACCAAATAATTCATATCATCAAAATCCAGCAAATGATTCGCAACATCAAACCCATCAAATAATTCAATTCATTGACACCCTGCAAATAAATAATTCACATCATCGAAACACACTAAATAATTCACCACATTGAAAAACACCAAATAATTCACATCATCGAAATCCACCAAGTAATTCACATCATCGAAATCCACCAAGTAATTCACATCATCGAAACCCAACAAATAACACACATCATCAAAATCCACCAAATAATTCTCACCATTGACACCCACCAAATAATTCACATCATTGGCACGCTTCAAATAACTCACAGCATCGACATACACTTGATAGTTCACATCATCAAAACCCACCAGGCAATTCAAATAATCCAAACCCACCAAATAATTCACATCATCGAAACCCACCAAATAATTCACATCATCAAAACACATTAAATAATTCACATCATTGATATCCACCCACGAATTCACATTATCAAAACCCACCAAATAATTCTCATCATCCATACCCACCAAATAATGCACATCATGGAAACCCAGCATCTAATTCACATCATCAAAATCCACCAAGTAATTCACATCATCGAAACTCATCATCAAAACCCATCAAATAATTCTCATCATCGAAACTCTCCAAATATTTCACTTTATCCACACCCACCAAATAATTCACATCATCAACACCCACCAGGTAAATCCCATCATCGGTACCCACAAAATAATTCTCATCATCGAATACCACAAAATAATTCACATCAACAAAACCCACCAAATAATTCACATCATCGACATGCAATATATAATTCACGTCATCGAAACCCACTAAGTAATTCAAATCATTGAAACCGAGCAGCTAATTCAAATCATCAAAACTGAACAAATAATTCACATCATCAATTCGCACCAACCCAGTAATTCAGATCATCGAAACGCACCAAAGAATTCACATCATCAGAATCCACCAGCTAATTGAAATAATCGAAACCCACCAAATAATTCACATTGGCAAAACCCAGCATGTAATTTGCATCATCAAAACCCACCAGGCAATTCAAATAACCGAAACCCACCAAATAATTCATATCATCAAAACACATTAAATAATTCACATCATTGACATCCATCCACAAATTCACATTATCAAAACCCAACAAATAATTTGCATCATCAAAACCCATCAAATTATTCACTTCATTGACACCCACCAGTTTATTCACAACATCGAAGCCCACCAAATAATTCATATCATCAAAACCCACCAATTAATTCACATCATTAACAGTCACTCGGTAATTCACGTCATCGAAACCCACAAGATAATTCACATCACCGAAACCCAATAGTTAATTCAAACCATCGAAACCCATCAGCAAATTCAAATCATCGAAACCTACCAAAGAATTCATGTCAGTAAAACCCAGCAAATGATTCACGACATTGACACCCAAACATTAATTCACATCATCGAAACCCAGCAGGTAATTCACATCATCAAAACCCACCAAATAATTCACATCATTGACACCCACCAAATAATTCACATCAATGACACCCTCAAATAATTCACCTCCTCAAAACCCACCAAATAATTCTCATCATCGAATCCCACCGAATAATTCACATCATCGAAACCCACTAGATAATTCACATCATCGAAACCCACCAGGTAATTCAAATAATCGAGACCCAGCAGCTAATTTAAATCATCGAAACCAAACAAATAATTCATATCATCAAATCCCAACAAATAATTCACAACGTTGAAACCCACCCGGTAATTCACCATCATTGAAATGCACCAAAGAATTCGCATCATCAAATCCCTTTAATTAATTCACTACATTGACATCCACCCACAAATTCACATTATCAAAACCCACCAGATAATTTGCATCATCAAAACCAACCAAATTATTCACTTCATTGACACCCACCAAAAAATTCATATCATCGAATCCCCCCAAATAATTCACCATCATCGAAACTCACCAAATAATTCAGATCATTGAAAAGCACCAAATAATTCGCATAATCAAAACCCACCAAATAATTCAAAACATTGACACCCACACACTAATTCACATCGTCAAAACCCAGCAAATATTTCATATCATCGAAACCCACCAGTTAATTCACACAATTGAAACCCTCCAGCTAATTCAAATCATCAAAACGCACCAAATAATTCACATCATCAAAACTCCGCAAATAATTGACATCATTAAAACCTACCAAATAATTCAAATCACCAAAA
The DNA here is from genome assembly GCF_017639515.1 of Carcharodon carcharias. Lineage (NCBI taxonomy): Eukaryota > Metazoa > Chordata > Chondrichthyes > Lamniformes > Lamnidae > Carcharodon > Carcharodon carcharias. The sequence goes on along the minus strand of NC_054467.1, from coordinate 252,604,430 downwards.
CCCACCAAATAATTAACATCATGGAATCCCAACAGCTAATTCACATCATCAAAACCCACCAAATAATTTACGTTATCGAAAGACACCAAATAACTGACATCATCGATACCCATTCAATAAATTCACATCATCGAAACCCACCAGTTAATTCACAACATCGAAGCCTACCAAATAATTCACATCATTGAAATGCAGCAAATAATTCACATCATCAAAACCCACCAAATAATTCTGTCATCAAAACCCAACAAATATCACAATTCCTTGACACCCACGAAATAATTCACATCATCGAAACCCACCAGTTAATTCACACCAACGTAGCCCACCAAATATTTCACATCATCAAAACGCACCAAATAATTCACGTCATCAAAACCCATCAAATAATTCACATCATCAAAACGCACCAAATATTTCACTTCCTTGACACCCACCAAGTAATTCACGTCATCAAATATCACCAAATAATTCACATCATTGAAACACACCAAATAATTCAGATCAATGAAACGCACCAAATAATTCACATCATCGAAACCCAACAAATAATTCACATCATCGAAACGCACCATTTAATTCACAACATCGACATGCATTCAAATAATTCACATCATCGACACACACCAAATAATTCCCATCATCAACACTCTTAAACCCCACCAAATAATTCACATCTTTGACACCCACACAGTAATTCACATCACCGAAACCCACCAAATAAATCACATCAACGACACCCACCAGGTAATTCAAATCATCAAAACCCACCAAACAATTCACATCGTCAAAAACCAACAAATTATCCAATTTACTGACACCCACCAGGCAATTCAAATAATCGAAGTCCACCAAATAATTCACGTCATCAAAACCCACCAAATAATTCTCATCATCAAAAAACTCCAAATAATTCACATTATCCAAACCCACCAAATAATTCACATCATTGACATCCACCAGATAATTCACATCTTCAAAAACCACCCAATAATTCATTTAATCAAAACCCAACAGGAAATTCACATCATAGAAACCCACCAAATATTTCACATAATCGAAACCCACATAATTCACATCTTCAGAACCCACCAAACAATTAACATAATCAGAACCCACCAAATAATTCATATAACCAAAACCCACCGAATAATTGACATCATCGAAACCCACCAAATAATGAACACCATGGAATCCCAACAGTTATTTCACATCATCGAAACCCGGCAGATAATTCAAATCATCGAAACCCATCAGCTAATTCAAATCATTGAAAACCACCAAATAATTCACATCATCAAAACCCACCAAACAATTCACATCATTGACACCCTTCAAATAATTCACATCATCCACACACACACCAAATAATTCACATCATCGACCTCCACCAGATAATTCAGATCATCAAAAACCACCAAAAATTTCATATCACCAAAACCCACCTGGAAATTCACATTGCCGATCTCAAAAAATAATTCACATCATCGACACCCACCAAGTAATTCACATCATTGAAACACCAGAAGTTATTCACGAAATGCACCATTTAATGCACATCATCGACACCCATTCAAATAAGTCACATCATCGACACCCACCAAATAATTCATATCATCAACACCCGTAAAATAATTCACATCATTAAAACCCAACAAATAATTCACAAGATTGACACCAAGACAGTAATTCACATCGTCGAAACCAACCAAATAATTCACATCAGCAAAACTCATTAAATAATTCACATCATTGACATCCACCCGCAAATTCACATCATCAAAACCCACCAAAAAATTTGCATCATCAAACCCACCAAATTATTCATCGAAACCCACCAAATTATATCATCGAAACCCACCAATTAATTCACATCATCGAAACCTAGCAGCTGATTCAAATCATCGAAACCCACCAAATAATTCACGTCATCAAAACTCACCAGTTAATTCACATATACGAAGCCCACCAAATAATTCACATCATCAAAACCCAACAAATAATTCACAACATTGACACCAAAACAGTAATTCACATCGTCGAAACCCACCAAATTATTCACATAATCAAAACCCATTATATAATTCACATCATTGACATCCACCCGTGAATTCACATCATCAAAACCCACCAAAAAATTTGCATCATCAAACCCACCAAATTATTCATTTCATTGACACCCACCAAATAATTCACATTTTCGAATCCCTTCAAATAATTCACATCATCGAAACATACCAAATAATTCACATCATCGAAACCCACCAAATATTTCATATAATCGAAACCCACCAATTAATTCACATCATCGAAACCCAGCAGCTGATTCAAATCATTGAAACCCACCAAATAATTCACGTCATCAAAACTCACCAGTTAATTTACATATACGAAGCCCACCAAATATTTCACCTCATCAAAACCCTCCAGCTAATTCACATCATCAAGACCCATCAAATAATTCCCATCATCGACACCCAAGAGAAAATTCACATCATTGACCCCCACTCGGTAATTCACATCATCAAAACCCACCAAATAATGCACATCATGGAAACCCAGCAGCCAGTTCACATCATCAAATCCCACCAATTAATTAACTTCATCGAAACCCACCAATAATTCACATCATCAAAACCCACCAAATAATTCTTATCATTGACATCCACTCAGTAATTCACATCATCAAAACCCACCAAATAATACACATCATCAAAACCCACCAAAAAATTCACATTATCCACACCTACCAAATAATTCACATCATCGATACCCACCTTTAAATTCATATCATCCACACCCATAAATTAATTCACACCATCAAAATTCACCAAATAAATCACATCATCGACACTCACCAAATAATTCACATCATCGAAACACCCCAGGTAATTCAAATAATCTTAAGCCATCACCTAATTGATATCATCAAAATCCACCAAATAATTTATAACATTGACACCCAACCGGTAATTCACATCATTGAAACACACCAAATAATTCATATCATCAAAACCCACCAAATAATTCACATCATTGTCATCCACCCAGTAATTCACATCATCAAAACCAACCAAATAATTCGCATCATCAAATCCCATGCAAATAATTAACTTCTTTGGAACCCACCAAATAATTCACATCATCAAATCCCACCAAATAATTCATATCATTGAAACCAACCAAATTGTTCCCATCACCAAAATCCAACAGCTAATTCAAATCATCGGAACCCACAAAATAATTCTAATCATAGAAATCCTCAAAATAATTCACATTGTCCATAGACACAAAATAATTCACATCATTGACACCCACCAAATAATTACCATCATCCAAAGCCACCAAATAATTCACATCTTCAAGTCCTGCCTAATAATTCACATTGTAGAAACCAATCAAATATTTCACATCCTCGAAACCCACCAAATAAATCAAATCATCGAAACCCACCAAGTAATTCAAGTAATCAAAATCCATCAACTAATTCAAATCATCAAAACCCACCAAATAATTCACAACCTTGACACCCACCTGGAAAATCACATCATTGAAACCCACCAAATAAATCACATCATCAAAGCCCATTAAATAATTCACATCATTGACATCCACCTGGTAATTCACATCATCAAATCCCAGCAAATAATTAACTTCATTGGCACCCACCAAATAATTCATGTTATCGAAACACACCAGATAATTCACAACATCCACATCCATTTAAATAATTCACATCATTGAAACTCACCAAATAATTCAATTCATTGACATCCAGCAAATGATTCATGTCATCGAAATGCAGCAGTTAACACACATCATCAAAGCCCACCAAATATTTCACATAATCAAAACCCAGCAAATAATTCATATCATCAAAACCCAACAAATAATTAACTTCATTGGTACCCACCAAATAATTCACATCATTGAAACCCAACAAATAATTTACATCATCGAAATTCACCAAATAATTCAATTCATTGAAACCCAGTAAATAATTCACATCATCGAAACACACCAAATACTTCACATCATTGACACCCATTTAAATAATTTACATCATTAAACCCACCATATAAATCACTTCATCAAAACCCACGTAATAATAATTCAAAGCCCACCAAATATTTCATGTTATCGAAACCCAGCAAATAATTCACATCATCGAAACCCACCAAGCAATTCACATCATCCAAACCAACCAAATATTTCATACCATCAAAACCCACCAAATAATTCTCATCATCAAAACCCACCAAATAATGCACATTATCCACACCCATCCAATAATTCACATCATCAAAACTCACCAAATAATTCGCATCATTGACAACCACTCGGTAATTCACATCATCGAAACCCACCAAAAAATTCACAACATGGAAACCCAGCAGCTAATTCACATAATTGAAACCCACCAAGACTTTCACATCATCCAAACCAACCAAATATTTCATATAATCAAAACCCACCAAATATTTCTCATCATTGAAACCCACCAAATAATGCACATTATCCACACCCACCCAATAATTCACATCATCAACACTCATAAAATGATTCACTTCATCATAACTCACCAAATAATTCCCATCATCGACACCCACTAGATAATTCACATCATCAAAACCACCAGGTAATTCAAATCATCGAAACCCACAAGGCTAATTCAAATCATCGAAACCCAACAAATAATTCACAACATTGACGCCCACCCAGTAATTCACATCATCAAATCCCACCAAATAATTCATATCATTGAAACCAACCAAATTGTTCCCATCACCAAAATCCAACAGCTAATTCAAATCATCGGAACCCACAAAATAATTCTAATCATAGAAATCCTCAAAATAATTCACATTGTCCATAGACACAAAATAATTCACATCATTGACACCCACCAAATAATTACCATCATCCAAAGCCACCAAATAATTCACATCTTCAAGTCCTGCCTAATAATTCACATTGTAGAAACCAATCAAATATTTCACATCCTCGAAACCCACCAAATAAATCAAATCATCGAAACCCACCAAGTAATTCAAGTAATCAAAATCCATCAACTAATTCTAATCATCAAAACCCACCAAATAATTCACAACCTTGACATGCACTTGGAAATTCACATCATCGAAACCCACCAAATAATTCACATCATCAAAACTCATTAAATAATTCACATCATTGACATCCACACGATAATTCACATCATCAAAACTCACCAAATAATTTGCATCATCAAATCCCACCAAATAATTAAATTCATTGGCACCCACCAAATAATTCACACATCATCTAAGCCCAGCAAATAGTTCACATCATCGAAACCCAGCAAATAATTCACATCGAAACTTACCAAAAAATTCAATTCACTGACACCCAGCAAATAATTCACATCATCGAAACCCACCAAATAACTCATGTCATCGAAACACACCAAATCATTCAAATCATCAACACCCATTTAAATAATTCACATCATCGAAACCCACCATAGAAATCACTTCATCAAAACCCACGTAATAATAATTCACATCATCGAAATGCATCAGTTAACTCACATCATCAAAGCGCACCAAATATATCAAAACCCACCAAATAATTCATAACATTGACACCCACACACTAATTCACATCATCGAAACCCACAAAATATTTCATATCATCGAAAACCACCAATTAATTCACATCATCGAAACCCAGCAGCTGATTCAAATAATCGAAAGCCACCAAATAATTCACGTCATCAAAACTCACCAGTTAATTCACATATACGAAGCCCACCAAATAATTCACATCATCAAAACTCAACAAATAATTCACAACATTGACACCAAGACAGTAATTCACATCGTCAAAACCAACCAAATTATTCACATAACCAAAACCCATTAAATAATTCAGATCATTGACATCCACCCGCAAATTCACATCATCAAAACCCACCAAAAATTTGCATCATCAAAACCCACCAAATTATTCACTTCATTGACACCCACCAAATAATTCATATCATCGAATCCCTCCAAATAATTCACATCATCGAAACATACCAAATAATTCGGATCATCGAAATGCACCAAGTAATTCACATCATCAAAACCCACCAATTAATTCACAACATTGACACCCACACACTAATTCACATCATTGAAACTCACCAAATATTTCATATCATCGAAACCCACCAATTAATTCACATCATCGAAACCCAGCAGCTGATTCAAATCATCGAAACCAACCAAATAATTCACGTCATCAAAACTCACCAGTTAATTCACATATACGAAGCCCACCAAATATTTCACATCATCAAAACCCACCAACTAATTCACATCATCAAGACCCACCAAATAATTCCCATTATCGACACCCAAGAGAAAATTCACATCATTGACTCCCACTCGGTAATTCACATCATGGAAACGCACCAAATAATGCACATCACGGAAACCCAGCAGCCAGTTCACATCATCAAATCCCACCAATTAATTAACTTCATCGAAACCCACCAATAATTCACATCATCAAAACCCACCAAATAATTCTCATCATTGACATCCACTCAGTAATTCACATCATCAAAACCCACCAAAAAATTCACATTATCCACACCTACCAAATAATTCACATCATCCAAACCAACCAAATATTTCATACCATCAAAACCCAACAAATAATTCTCATCATCAAAACCCACCAAATAATGCACATTATCCACACCCATCCAATAATTCACATCATCAAAACCCACCAAATAATTCGCATCATTGACACCCACTCGGTAATTCACATCATTGAAACCCACCAAAAAATTCACAACATGGAAACCCAGCAGCTAATTCACATAATTGAAACCCACCAAGACTTTCACATCATCCAAACCAACCAAATATTTCATATAATCAAAACCCACCAAATATCATCATCGAAACCCACCAAATAATGCATATTATCCACACCCACCCAATAATTCACATCACCAACACTCATAAAATGATTCACTTCATCATAACTCACCAAATAATTCCCATCATCGACACCCACTAGATAATTCACATCATCAAAACCACCAGGTAATTCAACTCATCGAAACCCATGAGGCTAATTCAAATCATCGAAACCCATCAAATAATTCACAACATTGACACCCACCCAGTAATTCACATCATCAAAACCCACCAAATAATTCACATCATTGAAACCAACCAAATTGTTCCCGTCACCGAAATCCAACAGCTAATTCAAATCATCGAAACCCACAAAATAATTCTAATCATCAAAACCCTCAAAATAATTCACATTGTCCATAGACACAAAATAATTCACATCACTGACACCCACCAAATAATTACCGTCATCCAAAGCCACCAAATAATTCACATCTTCAAGTCCTGCCAAATAATTCACATCATCAAAACTCACCAAATATTTCACATCATCGAAACCCACCAAATAAATCAAATCATCGAAACCCACCAAAGTAATTCAAGTAATCGAAATCCATCAACTAATTCAAATCATCAAAAACCACCAAATAATTCACAACCTTGACATGCACCTGGAAATTCACATCATCGAAACCCACCAAATAATTCACATCATCAAAACTCATTAAATAATTCACATCATTGACATCCACGCGATAATTCACATCATCAAAACTCACCAAATAATTTGCATCATCAAATCCCACCAAATAATTAAATTCATTGGCACCCACCAAATAATTCACATCATCGAAGCCCAGCGAATAGTTCACTTCATCAAAACCCAGCAAATAATTCACAACATCGAAACTTACCAAAAAATTCAATTCATTGACACCCAGCAAATAATTCACATCATCAAAACCCACCAAATAATTCACGTCATCGAAACACACCAAATCATTCAAATCATCAACACTCATTTAAATAATTCACATCATCGAAACCCACCATAGAAATCACTTCATCAAAACCCACGTAATAATAATTCACATCATCGAAATGCACCGGTTAACTCACATCATCAAAGCACACCAAATATATCAAAACCCAGCAAATAATTCACATCATCAAAACCCACCAAATAATTCACATCATTGAAACTCACCTGTTAAATAAGATATACGAAGCCCACCAAAGATTTCACATCATCGCAACCCACCAATTAATTCACTTGATCAAAACTCACCAAATAATTCTCATCATCAAAACCCACCAAATAATGCACAATATGAAAACCCAGCAGCTAATTCACATCATTGAAACCCACCAAGAAATTCACATCATCCAAACCAACCAAATATTTCATATCATCAAAACCCACCAAATAATTCTAATCATTGAAAGCCACCAAATAATGCACATTATCCACACCCACCAAATGATTCACATCATCAAAACTCACCAAATAATTCCCATCATCGACAGCCAGTAGATAATTCACATCATCAAAACCCACCAGGTAATTCAAATCATCGAAACCCATGAGGCTAATTCAAATCATCGAAACCCAACAAATAATTCACAACATTGACGCCCATCCAGTAATTCACATCATTGAAACCCACCAAATACTTTACTTCATTGAAACCAACCAAATTATTCCCAACACCGAAATCCAACAGCTAATTCAAATCATCGAAACCCACCAAATAATTCAGATCATCAAAACCCAGCAAATAATTCGCATCATCGAAACCCACCAAATAATCCATGTCATGGAAACACATGACATGAATCACTATATCAAAACCCACCAAATAATTCACATCATTGAAACGCACCAGTTAAATAAGATATACGAAGCCCACCAAAGATTTCACATCATCGCAACCCACCAATTAATTCACATCATCAAAACTCACCAAATAATTCTCATCATCGCAACCCACCAAATAATTCAGATTATGCACACCCATCAAGTAATTCACATCATTGACACCCACCCAATAATTCACATCATCAAAATGCACCAAATAATTCTCATCATTGACATCCCCTCGGAAATTCACATCATTGAAACTGACCAAATAATGCACATCATGGAAACACAGCAGCTAATTCACATCATTGAAACACATAAAATAATTCATGTCATCAAAACTCACCAAATAATTCATATCATCGACATCCACTAGATAATTCCCATCATCAAAACACACCAGGTAATTCAAATCATCGAAACTATTCAGCTAATGCACATCATCAAAACCCAGCAAATAATTTACATCATCATAACCAACCAAATTATTCAATTCATTGACACCCTGCAAATAAATAATTCACAAAATCAAAACCCATTCAATAATTCACGTCATTGAAACACACCAAATAAATCATTTCATCAAAACCCACCAAATATTACAAATCATCAAAATCCACCAAATAATTCATATCATTGACGCCCACTCAGTAATTCACATCATCGAATCCCACCAAATAAAGCACATCATGGAAACCCAGCAGCCAGTTCACATCTTCGAATCCCACCAAATAATTCTAATCATCAAAACCCACAAAATAATTCACATTGTAGAAACCCATCAAATATTTCACATCATCGAAACCCACCAAATAAATCAAATCATTGAAACCCACCAGGTAAATCAAATAATCAAAAGCCATCAGCGAATTAAAATCATCAAAACCCTCCAAATAATTCACAAAGTTGACACCCACTCGTAAATTCACATCATTGAAACCCACCAAATAATTCACATAATCAAAACCCATTAAATAATTCACATCATTGATATCCACCTGGTAATTCACATCATCAAAACCCACCAAATAATTCGGATCATCAAAGCCCACCAAATAAGTAACTTCAATGGCACCCGCCAAATAATTCACATCATCGAAACCCAGCAAATATTTCACATCATCAAAACTCACCAAATAATTCATGTCATGGAAACACACCAAATAAATCACTTCATCAAAACCCACCAAACAATTCACATCATTGAAACTCGCCAGTGAAATAACATATACGAAGCCCAACAAATATTTCACATCATCGTAACCCACCACTTAATTCACATCATCAAAACCCACTAAATAATTCTCATCACCGAAACACACCAAGTAATTCACATTATCCACACCCATCAAAAAATTCATATCAGCGACACCCAGCCAATAATTCATATCATCAACACCCATAAAATAATTCACATTAACAAAACCCACCAAATAATTCACATCATCGCCATCCACTAGATAATTCACATCATCAAAACCTACAAGGTAATTCAAATAATCAAATCCCATCAGCTAATTCAAATCATCGAAACCCACCAAATAATTCACATCATCGAAACACATCAAATCATTCACAACATCGTCACCAATTTAAATAATTCACAACATCGAAACCCAGCATATAAATCACTTCATCAAATCCCACCTAATAATTCAATTCATTGACACCCAGCAAATAAATAATTCACATCATCGAAACCCACCACATAATTCACATCATTGAAACTCACCAGTTAATGCTCATTTACGAAGCCCGCCAAATATTTCACGTCATCAAAACCCACCAAATAAATCACAGCATCAAAACCCACCAAATAATTCATATAATTAACACCCACTTGGTCATTCACATCATCGAAACCCACCAAGTAATGCACATCATGGGAACCCAGCAGCCAGTTCACATCATCGCACCCCACCAATTAATTCACATCATCAAAACCCACCAAATAATTCTCATCATCGAAACTCACCAAATAATTCACATTATCCACACCCATCAAATAATTCACATCATCGACACCCACCCAATAAGTCAAATCATCAACACCCATAAATTAATTCACGTCATCAAAACTCACCAAATAATTCACATCATCAACATCCACTAGATAATTCACTTCATCGAAACCTACCAAATAATTCACATCATCGAAACCATCCAAATAATTCACATCATTGAAAGCCACCAGGTAATTCACATCATCGAAACCCACCGAAAAATTCACATAATCAAAACCCAGCAAATAATGTGCATCATCAAAACCCAGCAAATAATTCACATCATCAAAACTCATCGGGTGATTCACATCATCGAAATCCACCAAATAATTCAAAACATTGACTCCCAAATGGTAATTCACATCATCAAAACCCACCAAATAATTGACATCATCGATATCCACAAAATAATATGCATCATCAAACTAAGCAAATAATACAAATCATTGACACCCAGCAAATAATGTGCTATATTGAAACCCACCAAATAATTCACGTCATCAAAACACACCAAATAATTCATAATAACCCATTTAAATAATTCATGACATCGAAACCCACCATATAAATCATTTCATCAAAACCCACCTAATAATTCACATCATCGAAACCCACCAGTTAATTCACATCATCAAAACCCACCAAATAATTCATGTCATCAAAACACACCAAATAATTCACATCATCGACACCAATTCAAATAATTAACACCATCAACACCCAATAAATAATTCACATCATCGAAACCCGCCAGGTAATTGAAATCATCGAAACCCATCAGCTAATTCACATCATCAAAACCCAACAAATAATTCATAACATTGACACCCACCCAATAATTCACATTGTTGAAACCCACCAAAAAATTCACATCATCAAAACCAACCAAATAATTCACATCACCAAAATACAACAGCTAATTCAAATCATCGAAACCCACCAAATAATTCACATCATCAAAACCCAGCAAATAATTTGCATCATCGAAACCCACCAAAAAATTCATATCATGGAAACACACCAAATAAATCACTTCATCAAAACCCACCAAACAATTCACATCATCGAAATTCACCAGTTAGATAATATATACGAAGACCACCAAATGTTTCACATCATTGCAATGCACCAATTAATTGACATCATCAAAACTCACCAAATAATTCATGTCATCAAAACACACCAAATAATTCACATCATCGACACCAATTCAAATAATTAACACCATCAACACCCAATAAATAATTCACATCATCGAAACCCGCCAGGTAATTGAAATCATCGAAACCCATCAGCTAATTCACATCATCAAAACCCAACAAATAATTCATAACATTGACACCCACCCAATAATTCACATTGTTGAAACCCACCAAAAAACTCACATCATCAAAACCAACCAAATAATTCACATCACCAAAATACAACAGCTAATTCAAATCATCGAAACCCACCAAATAATTCACATCATCAAAACCCAGCAAATAATTTGCATCATCGAAACCCACCAAAAAATTCATGTCATGGAAACACACCAAATAAATCACTTCATCAAAACCCACCAAACAATTCACATCATCGAAATTCACCAGTTAGATAATATATACGAAGCCCACCAAATGTTTCACATCATTGCAATGCACCAATTAATTGACATCATCAAAACTCACCAAATAATTCACATTATCCACACCCAACAAATAATTCTCATCATTGACACCCACGAGATAATTCATATCATCAAAACGTACCAGGTAATTCAAATCAGCGAAAAGGATCTGCTAATTCAAATCATCGAAATCAACCAAATAATTCACGTCATTGAAACACCTCAAATAATTCACAGCTTCGTCACCAATTTAACTAATTCACATCATCGAAACCCACCATATAAATTACTTCATCAAAACCCACCTAATAATTCAATTCATTGACACCCAGCAAATAAGTAATTCACATCATCGAAACCCACCAAATAATTCATGCCATCAAAACCCACCAAATTATTTTCATCATCGAAACCCACCAAATAATGCAAATCATCAAAACCCAGCAAATAATTTGCATCATGGAAACCCACCAAAAAATTCATGTCATGGAAACACACCAAATAAATCACTTCATCAAAACCCACCAAACAATTCACATCATCGAAATTCACCAGTTAAATAACATATACGAAGCCCACCAAATGTTTCACATCATTGCAACGCACCAATTAATTCACATCATCAAAACTCACAAAATAATTTATATCATCAAAATCCACCAAATAATTCATATCATTGACACCCACTCGGTAATTCACATCATCGAATCCCACCAAATAATTCAAGTCATTGAAACAAACCAAATAAATCACTTAATCAAAACCCACCACATAATTCACATCATTGAAACTCACCAGTTAATTCTCATATACAAAGCCCACCGAATATTTCATGTCATCAAAACCCACCAAATAAATCACAGCATCAAAACCCACCAAATAATTCATATAATTAACACCCACTCAGTAATTCACATCATCGAAACCCACCAAGTAATGCACATCATGGGAACCCAGCAGCCAGTTCACATCATCGCACCCCACCAATTAATTCACATCATCAAAACCCACCAAATAATTCTCATCATCGAAACCCACCAAATAATTCATATTATCCACACCCATCAAATAATTCACATCATCGACACCCACCCAACAATTCACATCATCAACACCTATAAAATAATTCACGGCATCAAAACTCACCAAATAATTCCCATCATCGACACCTACTTGATAATTGACATCATCAGAACCCAGCAGGAAATTCAAATCATCAAAACCCATCAGCTAATTCAAATCGTCGAAACCAAACAAATAATTCACAACATTGACACCCATCCGGTAATTCACATTGTCGAAACCCACCAAAAAATTCACATAATCGAAACCAGCCAAATAATTCACATCACCAAAATACAACAGCTAATTCAAATCATCAAAACCCATCAAATAATTCACATCATCAAAACCCAGCAAATAATTTGCATCATCGAAACCCACCAAATAATTCATGTCATGGAAACACACCAAATAAATCACTTATCAAAACCCACCAAACAATTCACATCATTGAAACTCACCAGTTAAATAAAATATACGAAGCCCACCAAATATTTCACATCATTGCAACCCACCAATTAATTCACATCATCAAAACTCACCAAGTAATTCTCATCATCACAACCCACCAAATCATTCACATTATCAACACCCATCAAATAATTCTCATCAATGACACCCACGAGATAATTCACATCATCAAAAAGCCCACCAGGTAATTCAAATCATCGAAAAGGATCAGCAATTAAAATCATTGAAACCAACCAAATAATTCCCATCATCGAAACCCACCAAGAAATTCACATCATCCAAATCAACCAAATAATTCTCATTACCGAAACACACCAAGTAATCCACACCCATCAAATAATTCACGTCATCGACACCCAGCAAATAATGCACATCATCAACACCCACTAGATAATTCACATCATCAAAACCTATCAGGTAATTCAAATCATCGAAACCCATCAGCTAATTCAAATCATCGAAACCCACCAAATAATTTACTTCATCGAAACACGTCAAATAATTCACAACATCGTCACCAATTTTAATAATTCACAACATCGAAACCCAGCATATAAATCACTTCAACAAAACCCAACTAATAATTCAATTCATTGACACCCAGCAAATAAATTCATCATCGAAACCCACCAAATAATTCACATTATCCACACCCATCAAATAATTCACATCATCGACACCCACCCAATAAGTCAAATCATCAACACCCATAAATTAATGCACATCATCAAAACTCACCAAATAATTCACATCATTGACATCCACTAGATAATTCACATCATCGAAACCTACCAAATAATTTACATCATCGAAACCATCCAAATAATTCACATCATTGAAAACCACCAGGTAATTCACATCATCAATACCCACCGAAAAATTCAAATCATCAAAACCCACCAAATAATTCACATCATCAAAACCCAGCAAATAATTTGCATCATCGAAACCCAACAAAAAATTCATGTCATGGAAACACACCAAATAAATCACTTCATCAAAACCCACCGAACAATTCACATCATCGAAATTCACCAGTTAGATAATATATACGAAGCCCACCAAATGTTTCACATCATTGCAATGCACCAATTAATTGACATCATCAAAACTCACCAAATAATTCATGTCATCAAAACACACCAAATAATTCACATCATCGACACCAATTCAAATAATTAACACCATCAACACCCAATAAATAATTCACATCATCGAAACCCGCCAGGTAATTGAAATCATCGAAACCCATCAGCTAATTCACATCATCAAAACCCAACAAATAATTCATAATATTGACACCCACCCAATAATTCACATTGTTGAAACCCACCAAAAAATTCACATCATCAAAACCAACCAAATAATTCACATCACCAAAATACAACAGCTAATTCAAATCATCGAAACCCACCAAATAATTCACATCATCAAAACCCAGCAAATAATTTGCAATATCAAATCCCACCAAATAATTCACGTCATTGAAACACACCAAATAATTCACAACATCGAAACCCATTTAAATAATTCACAACATCGAAACCCACCATATAAATCACTTCATCAAAACCCACCTAATAACTCACATCATCGAAATGCACCAGTTAATTCACATCATCGAAATCCACCAAAACATTCACATCATCAAAACCCACCAAATAATTCACATCATTGAGACTCACGCGGTAATTCACATCATCAAAACCCACCAATAATTCACATCATCGAAATCCAACAGATAATTCACATCGTCAAAAACCACCAAATAAATCACATCATCGCAACCCCCCAAATATTTCACATCATCAAAACCCACCAAATGAATCAAATCATCGAAACCCATCAGCTAATTCAAATCTTTGAAACCCAACAAATAATTCACATCATTGACACCCACCCGGTAATTCACATTGTTGAAACCCACCAAAGAATTCACATCATCGAAACCAACCAAATAATTCACATCACCAAAGTACAACAGCTAATTCAAATCATCGAAACCCACCAAATAATTCATGTCATTGAAACCCACTAGATAATTCACATCATCAAAAAGCCCACCAGGTAATTCAAATCATCGAAAAGGTTCAGCAATTCAAATCATTGAAATCAACCAAATAATTCTCATCACTGAAACACACCAAGTCATTCACCCTATCCACACCCATCAAATAATTCACATCATTGACACCAAGACAATAATTCACATCATCAACACCCATAAAATAATTCACTTTAACAAAACCCACCAAATAATTCACATCATCAACACCCACTAGATAATTCACATCATCAAAACCCATCAGGTAATTCAAATCATTGAAACCCATCAGCTAATTCAAATCATCGAAACTCACCAAATAATTCATGTCATTGAAACACGTCAAATAGTTCACAGCTTCGTCACCAATTTAAATAATTCACATCATTGAAACCACACCATATAAATCACTTCATCAAAACCCACCTAATAATTCAATTCATTGACACCCAGCAAATAAGTAATTCACATCATCGAAACCCCCCAAATAATTCAAGTCATTGAAACAGACCAAATAAATTACTTAATGAAAACCCACCATATAATTCACATTATCAAAACTCACCATTTAATTCACAAATACGAAGCCCATCAAATATTTCACATCATCGAAACCCACCAAATAAATCACAGCATCAAAACCCACCAAATAATTCATATAATTAACATCCACTCGGTAATTCACATCATCGAAACACGCCAAATAATGCACATCATGGAAACCCAGCAGCTAATTCACATCATTAAAACCCACCAAGAAAGTCACATCATCCAAACCAACCAAATATTTCATATCATGAAAGCCCACCAAATAATTTTCATCATCAAAACCCACCAAATATTGCACACCCATCAAATAATTCACATCATCGACACCCATCCAACAATTCACATCATCAACACCTATAAAATAATTCATGGCATCAAAACTCACCAAATAATTCCCATCATCGAAACCTACTTGATAATTCATATCATCAGAACCCAGCAGGAAATTCAAATCATCAAAACCCATCAGCTAATTCAAATCATCGAAACCCAACAAATAATTCACAGCATTGACATCCACCTGGTAATTCACATCATCGAAACCCAAATAATAATTCACATCATTGAAACCCACCAAATAATTTACATCATCAAAAGCCAGCACATAATTCATGTCATAGAAACACATCAAATAAATCATTTTGTCAAAACCCACCAAACTCACCAGTTAAATAACATATACGAAGCCCACCAAATATTTCACATCATCACAACCCACCAAATAATTCACATCATCAAAGCTCACCAAATAATTCATACCATCAAAATCCATTAAATAATTCACATCATTGACACTCACTCGGTAATTCACATCATTGAATCACAGCAAATAATGCACCTCATGGAAAACCAGCAGCCAGTTCACATCTTCGAATCCCACAAATTAATTCTCATCATCAAAACCTACCAAATAATTCACATCATCAAATCCTATCAGGTAATTCAAATCATCGAAACCCATCAGCTAATTCAAATCATCGAAACCCACCAAATAATTCATGTCATTGAAACACATCAAATAATTCACAGCTTCGTCACCAATTTAAATAATTCTCATCGTTGAAACCACACCATATAAATCACTTCATCAAAACCCACCTAATAATTCAATTCATTGACACCCAGCAAACAAGTAATTCACATCATCGAAACCCACCAAATAATTCAAGTCATCGAAACAGACCAAATGAATCACTTAATCAAAACCCCCCTCACATAATTCACATCATCGAAACTTACCAGTTAATTCACATATACGAAGCCCATCAAATATTTGACATCATCGAAACCCACCAAATAAATCACAGAATCAAAACCCACCAGATAATTCATATAATTAACATGCACTCGGTAATTCACATCATCGAAACACACCAAATAATGCACATCATGGAAACCGAGCAGCTAATTCACATCATTAAAACCCTCCAAGAAATTCACATCATCCAAACCAACCAGATATTACATATCATCAAAACCCACCAAACAATTTTCATCATCGAAACCCACCAAATAATGCACATTATCCACACCCTTCAAATAATTCACATCATCAACAACAACCCAATTATTCACATCATCAACACCTATAAAATAATTCACATCATCAAAACTCACCAAATAATTCCCATCATCGACAACAACTTGATAATTCACATCATCAAAGCCCACCAGGAAATACAAATCATCAAAACCCATCAGCTAATTCACATCATCGAAACCAACCGAATAATTCACATCATCAAAACCAACCAAATAATTCACATCACCGAAATCCAACAGCTAATTCAAATCATCGAAACCCATCAAATTATTCACAACATCAAAAGCCAGCAAATAATTTGCATCATTGAAACCCACCAAATAATTCATGTCATGGAAACACACCAAATAAATCACTTCGTCCAAACCCAGCAAACTCACCAGCTAAATAACATATACGAAGCCCACCAAATATCTCACATCATCGCAACCCACCAAATAATTTACATCAATGAGACACACGCGGTAATTCACATCATCGAAACCCAACAATTAACTCACATCATCAAAACCCACCAATAATTCACATCATCGAAATCCACCAGATAATTCACATCGTCAAAAAGCACCAAATAATTCACATCGTCGCAACCCCCCAAATATTTCACATCATCAAAACCCACCAAGTGAATCAAATCATCGAAACCCACCAGGTAATTCAAATCATCGAAACCCATCAGCTAATTCAAATCTTCGAAACCCAACAAATAATTCACAACATTGACACCCACCCGGTAATTCATATTGTCGAAACCAATCAAAGAATTCACATCATCGAAACCAACCAAATATTTCACATCACCAAAATACAACAGCTAATTCAAATCATCAAAACCCATCAAATAATTCACATCATCAAAACCCAGCAAATAATTCGCATCATTGAAACCCACCAAATAATTCATGTCATGGAAACACACCAAATAAATCACTTCATCAAAACCCACCAAACAATTCACATCAGCGAAACTCACCAATTGAATAACATATACGAAGCCCACCAAATACTTCACATCATCGCAACCCACCAACCAATTAATTCACATCAGCGAAACTCACCAAGTATTTCTCATCATCACATCCCACCATATCATTCACATTATCCACACCCATCAAATAATTCTCATCATGGACACCCATGAGATAATTCACATCAAAAAACCTACCAGGTAATTCAAATCATCGAAAAGGAGCAGCTAATTCAAATCATCGAAACCAACCAAATAATAAATGTCATCGAAACACATCAAATAATTCACATCATCGACATCCATTTAAATAATTCCCATCATCGAAACCCACCAAGAAATTCACACCATCAAAATCAACCAAATAATTCTCATCACCGAAACACAGCAAGTAATTCACATTATCCACACCCATCAAAGAATTCATATCATCAACACCCATAAAACAATTCACTTTAACAAAACCCACCAAATAATTCATATCAAAAACAACAATAGAATTACCTGGAAAAACTCAGCAGGTCTGGCAGCATCGGCGGAGAAGAAAAGAGTTGACGTTTCGAGTCCTCATGACCCTTCGACAGAACTAGGTGAATAAGGAAGGGGTGAAATATATATATATATAAAAACAAAAAAACTGCGGATGCTGGAAATCCAAAACAAAAACAAAAACAGAATTACCTGGAAAAACTCAGCAGGTCTGGCAGCATCGGCGGAGAAGAAAAGAGTTGACGTTTCGAGTCCTCATGACCCTTGGACAGAACTTGAGTTCGAGTCCAAGAAAGAGTTGAAATATAAGCTGGTTTAAGGTGTGTGTGTGGGGGGGCGGAGAGAGAGAGAGAGAGAGAGAGAGAGAGGTGGAGTGGGGGTGTGGTTGTAGGGACAAACAAGCAGTGATAGAAGCAGATCATCAAAAGATGTCAACAACAATAATACAAAAGAACACATAGGTATTAAAGTTAAAGTTGGTGATATTATCTAAACGAATGTGCTAATTAAGAATGGATGGTAGGGCACTCAAGGTATAGCTCTAGTGGGGGTGGGGAGAGCATAAAAGATGTAAAAAAATAAATAAATAAATAACTAATTTTTTTTTTCTCTTTTTATGATGGAAATAGGTGGGAAAAGGAAAATCTATATAATTTATTGGAAACAAAAGAGAAAAGGAAGGGGGAAACAGAAAGGGGGTGGGGATGGGGGAGGGAGCTCACGACCTAAAGTTGTTGAATTCAATATTCAGTCCGGATGGCTGTAAAGTGCCTAGTCGGAAGATGAGGTGTTGTTCCTCCAGTATGCATTGGGCTTCACTGGAACAATGCAGCAAGCCAAGGACAGACATGTGGGCAAGAGAGCAGGGTGGAGTGTTAAAATGGCAAGCGACAGGGAGGTTTGGGTCATTCTTGCGGACAGACCGCAGGTGTTCTGCAAAGCGGTCGCCCAGTTTACGTTTGGTCTCTCCAATGTAGAGGAGACCACATTGGGAGCAACGAATGCAGTAGACTAAGTTGGGGGAAATGCAAGTGAAATGCTGCTTCACTTGAAAGGAGTGTTTGGGTCCTTGGACGGTGAGGAGAGAGGAAGTGAAGGGGCAGGTATTGCATCTTTTGCGTGGGCATGGGGTGGTGCCATAGGAGGGGGTTGAGGAGTAGGGGGTGATGGAGGAGTGGACCAGGGTGTCCCAGAGGGAGCGATCCCTATGGAATGCCGATAGAGGGGGTGAAGGGAAGATGTATTGGTGGTGGCATCATGCTGGAGTTGGCGGAAATGGCGGAGGATGATCCTTTGAATGTGAAGGCTGGTGGGGACAAGTGATTAGTGAGGACAAGGGGGACTCTATCATGTTTCTGGGAGGGAGGAGAAGGCGTGAGGGCGGATGCGCGGGAGATGGGCCAGACACAATTGAGGGCCCTGTCAACAACCGTGGGTGGAAAACCTCGGTTAAGGAAGAAGGAGGACATGTCAGAGGAACTGTTTTTGAAGGTAGCATCATCGGAACAGATGCGACGGAGGTGAAGGAACTGAGAGAATGGGATGGAGTCCTTACAGGAAGCAGGGTGTGAGGAGCTGTAGTCGAGGTAGCTGTGGGAGTCAGTGGGTTTGTAATGGATATTGGTGGACAGTCTATCACCAGAGATTGAGACAGAGAGGTCAAGGAAGGGAAGGGAAGTGTCAGAGATGGACCACGTGAAAATGATGGAGGGGTGGAGATTGGAGGCAAAATTAATAAATTTTTCCAAGTCCCGACGAGAGCATGAAGCGGCACCGAAGTAATCATCGATGTACCGGAGAAAGAGTTGTGGAAGGGGGCCGGAGTAGGACTGCAACAAGGAATGTTCCACATACCCCATAAAGAGACAGGCATAGCTGGGGCCCATGCAGGTACCCATAGCCACACCTTTTATTTGGAGGAAGTGAGAGGAGTTGAAGGAGAAATTGTTCAGCGTGAGAACAAGTTCAGCCAGACAGAGGAGAGTAGTGGTGGATGGGGATTATTCAGGCCTCTGTTCGAGGAAGAAGCTAAGGGCCCTCAGACCATCCTGGTGGGGGATGGAGGTGTAGAGGGATTGGACGTCCATGGTGGAGAGGAAGCGGTTGGGGCCAGGGAACTGGAAATTGTTGATGTGACGTAAGGTGTCAGAGGAATCACAGATGTAGGTGGGAAGGGACTGGACAAGGGGAGAGAGAAGGGAGTCAAGATAACGAGAAATGAGTTCTGTGGGGCAGGAGCAAGCTGACACGATCGGTCTACCGGGACAGTTCTGTTTGTGGATTTTGGGTAGGAGGTAGAAGCAGGCCGTCCGATGTTGGGCGACTATCAGGTTGGAAGCTGTGGGAGGAAGATCCCCAGAGGAGTGACAGTCCTGGAAACAATGGCTTGACGTTCAGTGGTGGGGTCATGGTCCAGGGAGAGGTAGGAGGAAATGTCTGCGAGTTGACGCTCAGCCTCCGCGAGGTAGAGGTCAGTGCGCCAGACAACAACAGCACCACCCTTGTCAGCGGGTTTGATGACGATGTCAGGGTTGGACCTGAGAGAATGGAGTGCAGTAAGTTCAGTGAGAGAGAGATTAGAATGGGTGAGAGGAGCAGAGAAATTGAGACGACTAATGTCGTGCCGACAGTTCTCAATGAAAAGATCAAGAGAAGGTAAGAATCCAGAGGGAAGGGTCCAGGTGGAGGGAGAATATTGGAGGTGGGTGAAAGGATCCGTTGAACGGGGAGAGGACTCCTGCCCAAAGAAGTGAGCCCAGAGACGAAGATGGCGGAAGAAGAGTTCAGCATCGTGCCGAGCCCGAAATTCATTAAGGTGAGGGCGTAGGGGTATGAAACGTTCAGCATCGGAGAGGGGAAGGTCAGGGGGTATAGTGAATACACGGCTGGGGCTGGGATTGGAAGATGGGGTGGGGACGGAGGGACAGGCAGGGGTGGAGGGTCCTAGATGGGTGTTGGTGTCGATGAATTGTTGGAGCTTGCGTTCCTTAGCACTTGAGAGAAAGAGAAAAAGTTTCTTGTTGAGGCGTCGGATGAGATGAAGAATAAAATGAAACTGGGGGCATGCGCAGCTTTGAAAAAGGGTACAGCGGTGCTGCTGGAGGGAGAGGTCGAGTGTGTTCATGTGGCGGCGCATGGTACTGAGTGTGGATCTCAGGATGCGACGGGAACAGCAGTCCGAGAAACGTTTTCTGTCCCGGAAATACCTGTAATCCTGGGTGGGTTCGAAACATGAGGGGTGGAATTTCAGTTGAAATCCACGTGGGGCAATTCGGAGACGGAGACAGTCACTGAGAAAGGAGATATGGCTGTGAAAGCGGGTTTTAGTAAACACCTTGTCAAGCACCAGGAGAGAAATGGAAAGCAATGAAGGTGAACAAGGCAAAAGAGAGATACGGAAATCTTGTCGCAGAGATGAACAGAACTTCTTCATGGAGGTAGGCATTTCTTGAAGAGCAGTGGCAGTCAATTAAACACAGAGATAAAAACAAAAAACTGCGGATGCTGGAAATCCAAAACAAAAACAGAATTACCTGGAAAAACTCAGCAGGTCTGGCAGCATCGGCGGAGAAGAAAAGAGTTGACGTTTCGAGTCCTCATGACCCTTCGACAGAACTAGGTGAATAAGGAAGGGGTGAAATATAAGCTGGTTTAAGGTGGGTGGGGGGGTAGGTGGGTTGGGTGGGGGGAGAGAAGTGGAGAGGGGTGGTGTGGTTGTAGGGACAAACAAGCAGTGATAGAAGCAGATCATCAAAAGATGTCACAGACAACAGAACAAAAGAACACATAGGTGTCGAAGTTGGTGATATTATCTAAACGAATGTGCTAATTAAGAATGGATGGTAGGGCACTCAAGGTATAGCTCTAGTGGGGGTGGGGGGAGCATAAAAGATTTAAAAATATTTAAAAATAATGGAAATAGGTGGGAAAAAGAAAAATCTATATAATTTATTGGAAAAAAACAAAAGGAAGGGGGAAGAAACAGAAAGGGGGTGGGGATGGAGGAGGGAGGTGAAGACCTAAAGTTGTTGAATTCAATATTCAGTCCGGAAGGCTGTAAAGTGCCTAGTCGGAACATGATGTGTTGTTCCTCCAGTTTGTGTTGGGTTTCACTGGAACAATGCAGCAAGCCAAGGACAGACATGTGGGCAAGAGAGCAGGGTGGAGTGTTAAAATGGCAAGCGACAGGGAGGTTTGGGTCATTCTTGCGGACAGACCGCAGGTGTTCTGCAAAGCGGTCGCCCAGTTTACGTTTGGTCTCTCCAATGTAGAGGAGACCGCATTGGGAGCAATGAATGCAGTAGACTAAGTTGGGGGAAATGCAAGTGAAATGCTGCTTCACTTGAAAGGAGTGTTTGGGCCCTTGGACGGTGAGGAGAGAGGAAGTGAAGGGGCAGGTGTTGCATCTTTTGCGTGGGCATGGGGTGGTGCCATAGGAGGGGGTTGAGGAGTAGGGGGTGATGGAGGAGTGGACCAGGGTGTCCCGGAGGGAATGATCCCTATGGAATGCCGACAGTGGGGGTGAAGGGAAAATGTGTTTGGTAGTGGCATCATGCTGGAGTTGGCGGAAATGGCGGAGGATGATCCTTTGAATGTGGAGGCTGGTGGGGTGATAAGTGAGGACAAGGGGGACCCTATCATGTTTCTAGGAGGGAGGAGAAGGCGTGAGGGCGGATGCGCGGGAGATGGGCCGGACACAGTTGAGGGCCCTGTCAACAACCGTGGGTGGAAAACCTCGGTTAAGGAAGAAGGAGGACATGTCAGAGGAACTGTTTTTGAAGGTAGCATCATCGGAACAGATGCGACGGAGGTGAAGGAACTGAGAGAATGGGATGGGGTCCTTACAGGAAGCGGGGTGTGAGGAGCTGTAGTCGAGGTAGCTGTGGGAGTCTGTAGGCTTGTAATGGATATTGGTGGACAGTCTATCACCAGAGATTGAGACAGAGAGGTCAAGGAAAGGAAGGGAAGTGTCAGAGATGGACCACGTGAAAATGATGGAGGGGTGGAGATTGGAGGCAAAATTAATAAATTTTTCTAAGTCCCGACGAGAGCACGAAGCAGCACCGAAGTAATCATCGATGTACCAGAGAAAGAGTTGTGGAAGGGGGCCGGAGTAGGACTGGAACAAGGAATGTTCCACATACCTCATAAAGAGACAGGCATAGCTGGGGCCCATGCAGGTACCCATAGCCACACCTTTTATTTGGAGGAAGTGAGAGGAGTTGAAGGAGAAATTGTTCAGTGTGAGAACAAGTTCAGCCAGACGGATGAGAGTAGTGGTGGATGGGGATTGTTCGGGCCTCTGTTCGAGGAAGAAGCTAAATAATTCAGATCATCAACACCCACTAGATAATTCACATCATCAAAAGCTATCAGGTAATTCAAATCATCGAAACCCATCAGCTAACTCAAATCATCGAAACCCACCAAATAATTCATTTCATTGAAACACGTCAAATAATTCACAGCTTCGTCACCAATTTAAATAATTCACATCATCGAAACACAACATATAAATCACTTAATCAAAACCTACCTAATAATTCAATTCATTGGCACCCAGCAAATAAGTAATTCACATCATCGAAACCCACCAAATAATGCACATTATCCACACCCTTCAAATAATTCACATCATCAACAACAACCCAATTATTCACATCATCAACATCTATAATATAATTCACATCATCAAAACTTACCAAATAATTCCCATCATCGACAACAACTTGATAATTCATATCATCAAAGCCCACCAGGAAATTCAAATCATCAGAACCCAGCAGCTAATTCACATCATCGAAACCAACCAAATAATTCACATCATCGAAACCAACCAAATAATTCACATCACCGAAATCCAACAGCTAATTCAAATCATCGAAACCCATCAAATTATTCACATCATCAAAAGCCAGCAAATAATTGGCATCATTGAAACCCACCAAATAATTCATGTCATGGAAACACACCAAATAAATCACTTTGTCAAAACCCACCAAACTCACCAATTAAATAACATATTTGAAGCCCACCAAGTATTTCACATCATTGAGACACACGCGGTAATTCACATCATCGAAACTCACCAGGTAATTCACATCGTCGAAACCCAACAATTAACTCACATCATCAAAACCCACCAATAATTCACATCATCGAAATCCATCAGATAATTCACATCATCAAAAACCACCAAATAATTCACATCGCCGCAACCCCCCAAATATTTCACATCATCAAAACCCACCAAATGAATCAAATCATCAAAACCCACCAGGTAATTCAAATCATCGAAACCCATCAGCTAATTCAAATCTTCGAAACCCAACAAATAATTCACAACATTGTCACCCACCCGGTAATTCACATTGCCGAAACCCACCAAAGAATTCACATCATCGAAATCAACCAAATAATTCACATCACCAAAATACAACAGCTAATTCAAATCATCAAAACCCATCAAATAATTCACATCATCAAAACCCAGCAAATAATTCACATCATCAAAACCCACCAAATAATTCATGTCATGGAAACACATCAAATAAATCACTTCATCAAAACCCACCAAACAAGTCACATCAGCGAAACTCACCAGTTGAAAAACATATACGAAGCCCACCAAATATTTCACATCATCGCAACCCACCAATTAATTCACATCATCAAAACTCACCAAGTATTTCTCATCATCACAACCCACCATATCATTCACATTATCCACACCCATCAAATAATTCTCATCATTGACACCCATGAGATAATTCACATCAAAAAACGTACCAGCTAATTCAAATCATTGAAAAGGATCAGCTAATTCAAATCATCGAAACCAACCAAATAATTCACGTCATCGAAACAGATCAAGTAATTCACATCATTGACACCCATTTAAATAATTCCCATCATTGAAACCCACCAAGAAATTCACATCATCAAAATCAACCAAATAATTCTCATCACCGAAACGCACCAAGTCATTCACCTTATCCACACCCATCAAATAATTCGCATCATTGACACCCAGACAATAATTCACATCATCACACCCATAAAATAATTCACTTTAACTAAACCCACCAAATAATTCACATCATCAACACCCACTAGATAATTCACATCATTAAAACCTCTCAGGTAATTCAAATCATCGAAACCCATTAGCTAAGTCAAATCATCGAAACCATCAGCTAACTCAAATCATCGAAACCCACCAAATAATTCAAGTCATTGAAACACGTCAAATAATTCACAGCTTCGTCACCAATTTAAATAATTCACATCATTGAAACCCACCATATAAATCATCAAATAATTCTCATCATTGACACCCATGAGATAATTCACATCATCAAAACGTACCAGGTAATTCAAATAATCGAAAAGGATCAGCTAATTCAAATCATCGAAACCTACCAAATAATTCACGTCATCGAAACACATCAAATAATTCACATCATCGACACCCATTTAAATAATTCCCATAATCGAAACCCACCAAGAAATTCACATCATCAAAATCAACCAAATAATTTACATCATCATAACACTCCAAATAATTCTGATCACCGAAACACACCAAGTAATTCACATTATCCGCACCCATCAAATAATTCACATCATCAACACCCAGCCAATATTTCACATCATCAACACCCATAAAATAATTCACTTTAACAAAACCCACCAAATAATTCACATCATCGACACCCACTGGATAATTCACATCATCAAAACGTACCAGGTAATTCAAATCATTGAAACCCATCAGCTAATTCAAATCACCGAAACCCACCAAATAATTCACATCATCGAAACCCACCAAATAAATCACAGCATCAAAACCCACCAAATAATTCACATAATTAACACCCACTCAGTAATTCACATCATCGAAACCCACCAAGTAATGCACATCATGGCAACTCAGCAGCCAGTTCATATCATCGCACCCCACCAATTAATTCACATCATCAAAACCCACCAAATAATTCACATCATCATCGCATCATCGTCACCCACCCAATAATTCACAACATCAACAGCCATAAATTAATTAATCTTTTGATGATCTGCTTCTATCACTGCTTGCTTGTCCCTACAACCACACCAACCCCCTCCACTTCTCTCCACCCACCCAAACCCCCTCCCACCACCCCCCACACACCTTAAACCAGCTTATATTTCACCCCTTTCTTGGAATCACTCAAGTTCTTTCGAAGGGTCATGAGGACTTGAAACATCAACTCTTTTCTTCTCTGCCGATGCTGCCAGACCTGCTGAGTTTTTCCAGGTAATTCTGTTTTTGTTTTGGATTTCCAGCATCCGCAGTTTTTTTGTTTTTATAAATTAATTCACATCATCAAAACTCACCAAATAATTCACGTCATCGAAACCTACCAAATAATTCACATCATCAAATCCATCCAAATAATTCACATCATCGAAAACCACCAGGTAATTCACATCATTAAAACCCACCAGCTAATTCAAATCATCAACACCCACCAAATAATTCAAAACATTCCCACACAGTAATTCACATCGAAACCCACCAAATAATTCACATCATCGAAATCCACAAAATAATATGTCTCATCGAAACCCAACAAATAACTCAAATCATTGACACCCAGCAAATAAATCGCAATATTGAAACACACCAAATAATTCCCAACATCGAAACCCATTTAAATAATTCACATCATCGAAGCCCACCAAATATTTCACATCATCAAAACCCACCAAATAATTCACATCATTGAGACACACTCGGTAATTCACATCATCGAAACTCACCAGGTAATTCACATCGTCGAAACTCAACAATTTACAAAACCCACCAAGTGATTCACATCATCGAAATCCACCAGATAATTCACATCGTCAACAACCACCAAATAATTCACATCACCATAACCCACCAGGAAATTCACATCATTGAAACCAAACAAATAATTCATATCATCGCAACCCCTCCAAATACTTCACATCATTGAAACCCCACCAAATAATACACATCAAAACCCAGCAAATAATTCGCATCATCAAAACTCACCAAATAATTCACGTCGTCGGAACACAACAAATACTTCACATCATCAAAACCTATTTAAATAATTCACATCATCAAAACCCACCAGATAAATCACTTCATCAAAACCCACCAGATAAGTCACATCGTCAAAAAGGACCAGATAATTCATATCATCAAAACCTACCAGGAAATTCACATCATTGTCATCCACCCGTAATTCACAACATCAAAACCCACCAAATAATTTGAATCATCAAAACCCACCAAATAATTCACATCATCTAAACCGACCATAAAATTCACATCATCATTCCCACCAAATAATTCACTTCATTGATACCCACCCGATGATTCACAGGATCCAAACCCACCAAATAATTCACATCATTGAAACTCACCAGCTAATTCATATAATCACAAACCACCAAATAATTCACATAATTGAAACCCAACAAAATAATTCACATAATCGAAACCCACCAAGTAATTCACATCATCAAAATGCACCGAATAATTCACTGAATCGAAAAGCAACAAATAATTCACATCTTTGCCACCCACCAAATAATTCACATCATCCAAACGCACCAAATAATTCACGTCATCAAAAATCATCAAATAATTCACCTCTTCGAAACACACCAACAATTCACAACATCCACACCCACAAAATAATTCACCTCATTGATACCCACAAAATAATTTGCAACAATGAACCACACCATGTAATTCACATGATCAAAACCCAGCTCATAATTCACATCATTGAAACTCAGCAGCTAATTCACATCATCGAAAACCACCAAATAATTCACATCATTGAAACCTAGCAAAATAATTCACATAATAGAAAACCACTAAGTAATTCACATCTTTGACACCCACCAAATAGTTCACAGCATCAAAACCCACCACATAATTCACTGAATCGAAACACACCAAATAATTCACATCATTGCCACCCACCAAATAATTCACTTGATCCGAACCCACCAAATAATTCACATCATCGAAAACCACCAAATAATTCACCTCATCGAAACACAGCAACAATTCACAACATCCGCACCCAAGAAATAATTCACATTATTGACACCCACCAAATAATTCACATGATTGACAGCCACCAAATAATTAAAACATCCACATCCAACAAATAAGTCACATCATACAAACTCACCGCATTATTCACCTAATCGGCACCCACCAAATAATTCTCATCATTGAAACCCACCAAATAATTCACATCTTTGACACCCTTCAAATAATTCACATCATCCACACCCACCAAATAATTCACATCATCAAAACCAACCAGATAATTCATATTATCGAAACCCACCAGGAAATTCACATCGTTGTCATCCACCCGTAATTCACAACATCAAAACCCACCAAATAATTTGAATCATCAAAACCCACCAAATAATTCACATCATCTAAACTGACCATAAAATTCACATCATCATTCCCACCAAATAATTCACTTCATTGATACCCACCCGATGATTCACAAGATCCAAACCCACCAAATAATTCACATCATTGAAACTCACCAGCTAATTCATATAATCAAAAACCACCAAATAATTCACATAATTGAAACCCAACAAAATAATTCACATAATCGAAACCCACCAAGTAATTCACATCATCAAAATGCACCGAATAATTCACTGAATCGAAAAGCAACAAATAATTCACATCTTTGCCACCCACCAAATAATTCACATCATCCAAACGCACCAAATAATTCACGTCATCAAAAATCATCAAATAATTCACCTCTTCGAAACGCACCAACAATTCACATCATCCACACCCACAAAATAATTCACCTCATTGATACCCACAAAATAATTTGCAACAATGAACCACACCATGTAATTCACATGATCAAAACCCAGCTCATTATTCACATCATTGAAACTCAGCAGCTAATTCACATCATCGAAAACCACCAAATAATTCACATCATTGACACCCACCAAATAGTTCACAGCATCAAAACCCACCAAATAATTCACTGAATCGAAACACACCAAATAATTCACATCATTGCCACCCACCAAATAATTCACTTGATCCGAACCCACCAAATAATTCACATCATCGAAAACCACCAAATAATTCACCTCATCGAAACGCAGCAACAATTCACAACATCCGCACCCAAGAAATAATTCACATTATTGACACCCACCAAATAATTCACATGATTGACAGCCACCAAATAATTAAAACATCCACATCCAACAAATAAATCACATCATACAAACCCACCACTTTATTCACCTAATCGGCACCCACCAAATAATTCTCATCATTGAAACCCACCAAATAATTCACATCATTGACACCCACCAAATAATTCACATCATCAAAACCCACCAAATAATTCATATCATCGAAACCCACCAGGAAATTCACATCGTTGTCATCCACCCGGTAATTCACAACAACAAAACCCACCAAATAATTCGAATCATCAAAACCCACCAACTAATTCACACCATCTAAACCGACTGTAAAATTCACATCATCATTCACACCAAATAATTCACATGAACGAATCCCACCATGTAATTCACAAGATCAAAACCCAGCAAATAATTCACATCATTGAAAACCACCAGATAATTCACATCATTGAAACATAACAAAATAATTCACATAATAGAAACCCACCAAATAATTCACATCATTGATACCGACCAAATAGTTCACAGCATCAACACCCACCAAATAATTCTCATTGTCCACACCCACCAAATAATTCATATCATCCAAACACATCACAATGTTCACATCATCGAAACCCACCAAATACTTCACATCATTGAAGCCCAACAAACACTTCAAATCACCAAAACACACCAAGTAATTCAGATCATCGACATGCAAGAGATAATTCACATCGTCAAAACTCACCAAATAAGTCACATTATCAAAACACACCAAATAATTCACATCATCGAAACCTACCATATAATTCACAACATTGAAACCCATCATATAGTTCATATAATCAAAACCCACTAAATAATTCACATGATCGAAACCCACCAGGTAATTCACATCATCAAAACCCACCAAATAATTCACATCATCAAAGCCAACCAAATAATTCACATGATCGAAACCCTCCAATTAAGTCACGTAATTGAAACCAACCAGGGAATTCACATCTTCGAAACCTACCATATATTTCACATAATCAAAACCCACATCTTTGACACCCACCAAATATTTCGCATCATCAAAACCCCCCAGGTATTTCACATCATCAAAACCCACCAAATAACTGAGATCATTGACATCCACCAAATAATTCACATCATCCAAACCCTCCAAATAATTCACATCATCGACAGACACCAATATTTCACATCATCAACACCCAGCCAAAGAGTTCACATCATCAAAACCTCCAAATAAATCACTTCCCCAAAACCCACTAAATAATTCACATGATCGAAACCCTCCAATTAATTCAAATAATCGAAACCCAGCAGGGAATTCACATCTTTGAAACCCACCAAATATTTCCTGTAATCAAAACTCACTAAATAAATCGTATCATCAAAACCCACCAAATAATTCACATCATTGAAACCCACCAAATACTTCACATCATCGAAACCCAACAATTATTACACATAATCAAAACCCACTACATACTTTGCATCATCAAAACCCACCAAATAATTCACATCATTGACTCTCACCAAATAATTCGCATCATCGTAACCTACCAAATAATTCACATCATTGACTCCCACCAAATAATTCGCATCATCAAAACCCACCAAATAATTCACATCATTCACTCCCACCAAATAATTCACATCATCAATACCCACCAAATAATTCACGTCATCGACACGCACCAAATAATTTACATCATCAAAACCCACCAAATAATTCACATCATTGAAACCCACAAAATACTTCATATCGTCGAAACCCAACAATTATTACACATAATCAAAACGCACTACATACTTTGTATCATCAAAACCCACCAAATATTTCACATCATTGACTCCCACCAAATAATTCGCATCATCGTAACCGACAAAATATTTCCCATCATCGAAGCCCCCCAGGTAATTCACATGATTGAATCCAACCAAATAATGCACATCCTCAAAACCCACCAAATAATTCAAATCATTGTAACCCACCAAATATTTCACAACGTCGAAACTCACCTAATAATTCACATCATCAAAACCAACCAAATAATTCACTTCATCGACATCCAACCGACAGTTCACAACATCAAGATGCATCAAATAGTTCGTATCATCAAAACCCACCAGGTAATTCACATTATTGCAACCCACCAAATAACTCACATCATCGAAACCCAACAGATAATTTCACTTCATCGAAACCCAACAATTATTACACATGATCAAAACACACTACATACGTTACATCATCAAAACCCAACAAATAATTCACATCATTCACTCCCACCAAATAATTCACATCATCAAAACCCACCAAATAATTCACATCATCGACACCCACCAAATAATTCACATCATCGAAAGCCACCACATTATATACGCCGACACCCAACAAATAATTCACATTATCGAAAGCCCCCAGGAATTTCACATCATCGAAACCAACGAAATAATTCACATCATCAAAAACTACAATATAATTCACATCATCAAAACCCACCAGGTAATTCATATCATCGAAACCCAACAAAAATTTCACATCATCGAAACCCACCAAATAATTCACATCATCGATGCCCATCAAATATTTCACATCATCGAAACCAACCAGTTAATTCATATCATCAACACCCACCAAGTAATTCTCATCATCGAAACCCACTAAATCATTCACATCATTGAAACCCACCGGATAATTCACATCATTAACGCCCACGAAATAATTCACATCATCAAAGCCGACCAGGTACTTCTTGTCATTGAAACCCACTAGGTAATTGACATCATTGGCATCCACCCGGAAATTCACATCATTGAAACCCACAAAATAGTCCACATCATCAAAACCCCCCAGGTAATTCACATCATCGCAACCCACCAAATAATTCAAATCATCGAAACCCAACAGATAATTTCACATCATCGAAACCCACCAAATAATTCACATCTTCGAAACCCACCAAATAATTCCAATCATTGACACCCACCAAATAATTCTCATCATTAAAACCCACCAAATATTTCACATCATTGAAACCCACCAAATACTTCACATCATCAAAACACAACAATTATTACACATAATCAAAACCCACTGCATACTTTGCATCAACAAAACCCACCAAATAATTCACATCATTCACTCCCACCAAATAATTCACATCATCAATACCCACCAAATAATTCACATCATCGACACCAACCAAATAATTCACAACATCGAAAGCCACCACATTATTCACGTCGACACCCAACAAATAATTCACATCATTGAAAGCCCCCAGGAATTTCACATCATCGAAACCAACGAAATAATTCACATCAACAAAAACTACAATATAATTCACATCATCAAAACCCACCAAATAATTCAAATCATCGTAACCCACCAAATATTTCACAACGTCGAAGCCCACCTAATAATTCACTTCATCGACATCCAACCGACCGTTCACAACATCAAAACGCACTAAATAATTCATATCATCGAAACCCACCAAAAAATTCACATCATCAAAACCCACCAAATAATTCACATCATCGCAACCCACCAAATCATTCACATCATCGAAATCCACTGGATAATTCACATCATTAACGCCCACCAAGTTAATCACACCATCAAAGCAGACCAGGTACTTCTCGTCATTGAAACCCACCAGGTAATTGACATCATTGACATCCACCCAGAAATTCACATCATTGAAACCCACAAAATAATTCACATCATCGATGCCCATCAAATATTTCACATCATCGAAACCAACCATTGAAACCCACCAAAAAATTCACGTCATCGACACGCACAAAATAATTCACATCATCAAACCCACCAAATAATTCACTTCATCAAAACCCATCAAATAATTCACATCATTGAAACCCACCAAATACTTCACAACGTCGAAACCCAACAATTATTACAAATAATCAAAAGCCACTACATACTGTGCATCATCAAAACCCAACAAATAATTCACATAATTGACTCCCACCAAATAATTCACATCATCAAAACCCACCAAATAATTCAATCATCGAAAGCCACCACATTATTCACGTCGACACCCTACAAATAATTCACATCATCGAAACCCCCCAGGAATTTCACATCATCGAAACCAAAGAAATAATTCACATCATCGAAAACTACAATATAATTCACATCATCAAAACCCACCAAATAATTCAAATCATCGTAACCCACCAAATATTTCACAACGTCGAAACCCACCTAATATTTCACTTCAGCGAAATCCAACCGACAGTTCGCAACATCAAAATGCACTAAATAATTCATATCATCGAAACCCACCAGGTAATCCACATCATCAAAACCCACCAAATAATTCACATCCTTGAAACCCAACAAAAATTTCACATCATCGAAACCCACCAAACAATTCACATCATCGATGCCCATCAAATATTTCATACCATCGAAACTAACCAGTTAATTCATATCATCAACATCCACCAAATGTTTCACATCATCAACTCCCACCAAGTAATTCTCATCATCTAAACCCACTAAATCATTCACATCATCGAAACCCACCGGATAATTCACATCATTAACGCCCACCAAATAATTCACATCATCAAAGCCGACCAGGTACTTCTCGTCATTGAAACCCACCAGGTAATTGACATCATTGACATCCACCCGGAAATTCACATCATCCAAACCCACAAAATATTTCCCATCATCGAAGCCCCCCAGTTAATTCACATGATTGAATCCAACCAAATAATTTACATCATCAAAACCCACCAAATAGTTCATATAATCTAAACCCATTAAATAATTCGCATCATCAAAACCCACCAAATAATTCACATCATCAACACCCACCAAATAGTTCACATCATCGAAACCCCCCAGATAATTCACATCATCGAAAGCCACCACATTATTCATATCATCGACACCCACCAAATAAATCACATCATCGAAACCCACCAAATACTTCGCATCATCAAAACCCAACAAGTATTTCACAACATCCACATGCAGGAGATAATTCACATTGTCAAAACCCACCAAATAATTCACAATATCAAAACCCACCAAATAATTTACATCATCCAAATGCACCACATTATTCACATCATCGAAACTCACCAAATAACTCAGAACATTGAAACCCACCAAATAATTCACATCATCGAAACCCACAATGTAATTCACATCATTGACATCCACCCGGTAATTCACATCATCAAAACCCATCAAATAATTGAGATCATTGACACCCACCAAATAATTCACATCATCCAAATCCTCCAAATAATTCACATCATCGACAGACACCAAATACTTCACATCATCGACACCCAGCCAAAAGGTTCACACCATCGAAACCTCCAAATAAATCACTTCCTCAAAACCCATTAAATAATTCACATGTTCGAAACCCTCCAATTAATTCACGTAATCAAAACCCACCAGGGAATTCACAATTTCGAAACACACCAAATATTTCATATAATCAAAACTCACTAAATAAAACGCATCATCAAAACCCACCAAATAATTCATATCATCAACATCGACCATATAATTTAGATCAACAAAACCCACCAAATAATTCATGTCATCGAAACCAACCAGGTAATTCACATCATCAAAACCCACCAAATAATTCGCATCATCAAAACCCACCAAATAATTGAGATCATTGACACCCACCAAATAATTCAAATCACCCAAACCCTCCAAAAATTTCACATCATCGACACCCACCAAGTAATTCACATCATCGAAAGCCACCACATTATTCACGCCAACACCCAACAAGTAATTCACATCATCGAAACCCCCCCAGGAATTTCACATCATCGAAACCAACGAAATAATTCACATCATCGAAAACTACAATATAATTCACATCATCAAAACCCACCAAATAATTCACATCATCGTACCCACCAAATATTTCACAACGTCGAAACCCACCTAATAACTTATTTCATCGACATCCAACCAACCGTTCACAACATCAAAATGCACTAAATAATTCATGTCATCGAAACCCACCAGGTAATTCACATCATCGAAACCCACCATATAATTCACATCATCGAAACCCAACAAAAATTTCACATCATCGAAACCCACCAAATAATTCACATCATCGATGCCCATCAAATATTTCACATCATCGAAACTAACCAGTTATTCATATCATCAACACCCACCAAATATTTCACATCATCGACACCCAACAAGTAATTCACATCATCGCAACTCACCAAATAATTCACATCATCGATGCCCAACAGATAATTTCACATCATCGAAACCCACCAAACAATTCACGTCTTCAAAACCCACCAAGTAATTCCCATCATTGACACCCACCAAAGAATTCTCATCATTAAAACCCACCAAATAAATCATGTCATCGACACACACCAAATAATTCACATCATCAAAACCCACCAAATAATTCATATCATTGAAACCCACCAAATACTTCACATCGTCGAAACCCAACAATTATTACGCATAATCAAAACCCAATAGATACTTTGCATCACCAAAACCCACCAAATAACTCACATCATCGAAACCCCCCAGGAATTTCACATCATCAATACCAATGAAATAATTCACATCATCGCAACCCACCAAATAATTCACGTCATCGAAACCCAACAGATATTTTAATCATCAAAGCCCATCAAATAATTCACGTCTTTGAAACCCACAAAATAATTCACATCATTCATCCCAACAGATTATTCACATCATCGATGCCCAACAAATATTTCACATCATCAAAACCAACCAGTTAATTCATATCATCAACACCCACCAAATATTTCACATCAGCAACACCCACCAAGTAATTCTCATCATCTAAACCCACTAAATCATTCACATCATCGAAACCCACCGGATAATTCACATCATTAACGCCCACCAAATAATTCACATCATCAAAGCCGACCAGGTACTTCTCGTCATTGAAACCCACCAGGTAATTGACATCATTGACATCCACCCGGAAATTCACATCATCCAAACCCACCTAATAATTCACATCATCAAAACCAACCAAATAATTCACTTCATCAACATCCAACCGACAGTTGACAACATCAAAATGCACCAAATAATTCATATCATCGAAACCCACCAGGTAATTCACATCATCGCAATCCACCAAATAATTCTCATCATTCAAACCTAACAGATTATTCACATCATCGATGCCCATCGAATATTTCACATCATCGAAACCCACCAGATAATTCACATCATTAACACCCACCAAATAATTCACATCATCAAAGCCGACCAGGCACTTCTCGTCATTGATACCCACCAGGTAATTGACATCATTGACATCCACCCGGAAATTCACATCATCGAAACCCACAAAATATTTCCCATCATCGAAGCCCCCCAGTTAATTCACATGATTGAATCCAACCAAATAATTTACATCATCAAAACCCACCAAATAGTTCATATAATCTAAACCCATTAAATAATTCGCATCATCAAAACCCACCAAATAATTCACATCATCAACACCCACCAAATAGTTCACATCATCGAAACCCCCCAGATAATTCACATCATCGAAAGCCACCACATTATTCATATCATCGACACCCACCAAATAAATCACATCATCGAAACCCACCAAATACTTCGCATCATCAAAACCCAACAAGTATTTCACAACATCCACATGCAGGAGATAATTCACATTGTCAAAACCCACCAAATAATTCACAATATCAAAACCCACCAAATAATTTACATCATCCAAATGCACCACATTATTCACATCATCGAAACTCACCAAATAACTCAGAACATTGAAACCCACCAAATAATTCACATCATCGAAACCCACAATGTAATTCACATCATTGACATCCACCCGGTAATTCACATCATCAAAACCCATCAAATAATTGAGATCATTGACACCCACCAAATAATTCACATCATCCAAATCCTCCAAATAATTCACATCATCGACAGACACCAAATACTTCACATCATCGACACCCAGCCAAAAGGTTCACACCATCGAAACCTCCAAATAAATCACTTCCTCAAAACCCATTAAATAATTCACATGTTCGAAACCCTCCAATTAATTCACGTAATCAAAACCCACCAGGGAATTCACAATTTCGAAACACACCAAATATTTCATATAATCAAAACTCACTAAATAAAACGCATCATCAAAACCCACCAAATAATTCATATCATCAACATCGACCATATAATTTAGATCAACAAAACCCACCAAATAATTCATGTCATCGAAACCAACCAGGTAATTCACATCATCAAAACCCACCAAATAATTCGCATCATCAAAACCCACCAAATAATTGAGATCATTGACACCCACCAAATAATTCAAATCACCCAAACCCTCCAAAAATTTCACATCATCGACACCCACCAAGTAATTCACATCATCGAAAGCCACCACATTATTCACGCCAACACCCAACAAGTAATTCACATCATCGAAACCCCCCAGGAATTTCACATCATCGAAACCAACGAAATAATTCACATCATCGAAAACTACAATATAATTCACATCATCAAAACCCACCAAATAATTCAAATCATCGTACCCACCAAATATTTCACAACGTCGAAACCCACCTAATAACTTATTTCATCGACATCCAACCAACCGTTCACAACATCAAAATGCACTAAATAATTCATGTCATCGAAACCCACCAGGTAATTCACATCATCGAAACCCACCATATAATTCACATCATCGAAACCCAACAAAAATTTCACATCATCGAAACCCACCAAATAATTCACATCATCGATGCCCACCAAATATTTCACATCATCGAAACTAACCAGTTAATTCATATCATCAACACCCACCAAATATTTCACATCATCGACACCCAACAAGTAATTCACATCATCGCAACCCACCAAATAATTCACATCATCGATGCCCAACAGATAATTTCACATCATCGAAACCCACCAAACAATTCACGTCTTCAAAACCCACCAAGTAATTCCCATCATTGACACCCACCAAAGAATTCTCATCATTAAAACCCACCAAATAAATCATGTCATCGACACACACCAAATAATTCATATCATCAAAACCCACCAAATAATTCACATCATTGAAACCCACCAAATACTTCACATCGTCGAAACCCAACAATTATTACACATAATCAAAACCCAATAGATACTTTGCATCACCAAAACCCACCAAATAACTCTCATCATCGAAACCCCCCAGGAATTTCACATCATCGATACCAATGAAATAATTCACATCATCGCAAC
Organism: Carcharodon carcharias; assembly: GCF_017639515.1. Classification (NCBI taxonomy): domain Eukaryota; kingdom Metazoa; phylum Chordata; class Chondrichthyes; order Lamniformes; family Lamnidae; genus Carcharodon; species Carcharodon carcharias. The sequence goes on along the minus strand of NC_054467.1, from coordinate 252,564,367 downwards.
CCACCAAATAATTCACGTCATCGAAACCCAACAGATATTTCAAATCATCAAAGCCCATCAAATAATTCACGTCTTTGAAACCCACAAAATAATTCACATCATTCACCCCAACAGATTATTCACATCATCGATGCCCATCAAATATTTCACATCATCAAAACCAACCAGTTAATTCATATCATCAACACCCACCAAATATTTCACATCAGCAACACCCACCAAGTAATTCTCATCAAACAAGACCCACCAAATCATTTACATCATCAAAACCCACCAAATAATTCACATCATCGAAGCCGACAAGGTACTTCTCGTCATTGATACCCACCAGGTAATTGAAATCATTGACATCCACCCAGAAATTCAAATCATTGAAACCCACAAAATATTTCCCATCATTGAAGCCCCCTAGGTAATTCACGTGATTGAATCCAACCAAATAATTCACATCATCGAAACCCACCAAAAAGTTCATATAATCTAAACCCATTAAATAATTCGCATCATCAAAACCCACCAAATAATTCACATCATCAAAAACCACAAAATAGTTCACATCATCAAAACCCACTAGGTAATTCACATCATCGAAACCCAAAAATTCTTAACATCACGAAACACAACAATTATTTCACATAATCAAAACTCACTCAATAATTTGCATCATCAAAACTAACCAAATAATTCACATCATCGACACCCACCAAAAAATTCACATCATTGACTCCTACCAATTAATTCACATCACCGAAAGCCACCACATTATTCGCATCATCGACACCCACCAGATAAATCACATCATTGACATCCACCCGATAATTCACATCACCAAAACCCATCAAATAATTGAGATCATTGACACCCACCAAATAATTCACATCATCCAAATCCTCCAAATAATTCACATCATCGACAGACACCAAATACTTCACATCATCGACACCCAGCCAAAAGGTTCACACCATCGAAACCTCCAAATAAATCACTTCCTCAAAACCCACTAAATAATTCACATGTTCGAAACACTCCAATTAATTCACGTAATCGAAACCCACCAGGGAATTCACAATTTCGAAACCCACCAAATATTTCATATAATCAAAACTCACCAAATAAATCGCATCATCAAAACCCACCAAATAAATCACATCATCAGCATCGACCATATAAGTTAGATCAACAAAACCCACCATATAATTCATATCATCGAAACCCACCAGGTAATTCACATCATCAAAACCCACCAAATAATTCGCATCATCAAGACCCACCAAATAATTGAGATCATTGACACCCAGCAAATAATTCACATCACCTAAATCCTTCAAAAATTTCACATCATCAATAGACACCAAATAATTCACATGTCGAAACCCTCCAATTAATTCACATCTCCAAAACCACCAAATATTTCATATAATCAAAACAAACCAAATAATTCACATAATCGAAACCCGCCAAATAATTCACCTCATCGAAACCCACCAGGTAATTCGCATCATCAAAACCCGCCAAAAATTTCCAATCATTGACACCCACCTAATAATTCTCATCATTAAAACCTCCCAAATAATTCATGTCATCGACACGCACTAAATAATTTACATCATCAAAACCCAGCAAATACTTCACATCATCGAAACCCAACAATTAGTACACATAATCAAAACCCACTATATACTTTGCATCATCAAAACCCACCAAATAATTCATATCATTGACTCCCACCAAATAATTTTCATCATTAAAACCCACCAAATAATTCACATCGTCGACACCCAACAAATAATTCACATCATCAAACGCCACCACATTATTTACATCGATACCCACAAAATAGTACACATCATCGAAACCCCCCAGGTATTTCACATCAGCGAAATCAACGAAATAATTCACATCATCGAAAACTACCATAAAATTCACATCATCGAAACCATTCATGTAATTCATATCATCGAAACCCACAAAATATTTCACAACGTCGAAACCCATCTAATAATTCACATCATCAAAACCAACCAAATAATTCACTTCATCGACATCCAACCGACCGTTCACAACATCAAAATGCACTAAATAATTCATATCATCGAAACCCACCAGGGAATTCACATCATTGAAACCCACCAAATAATTCACATCATCGATGCCCATCAAATATTTCACATCATCAAAACCAACCAGTTAATTCATATTATCAACACCCACCAAATATTTCACATCATCAACACCCAGCAAGTAATTCCCATCACCTAATCCCACCAAATCATTCACATCATCGAAACCCACCAGATAATTCACATCATTAACGCCCACCAAATAATTCACATCATCAACGCCAACCAGGTACTTCTCATCATTGAAACCCACCAGGTAATTGACATCATTGACATCCACCTGGAAATTCATATCATCGAAACCCACAAAATAGTCCACAGCATCGAAACCCCCCAGATAATTCATATCATCGTAAACCACCAAATATTTCACAATGTCGAAACACACCTAATAATTCACATCATCAAAACCAACCAAATAACTCACATCATCGACACCCAACAATTAGTACACATAATCAAAACCCACTATATACTTTGCATCATCAAAACCCACCAAATAATTCACATCATCGACACCTGCCAAATAATTTGCATCATCGAAAGCCATCACATTATTCACGTCGACACCCAACAAATAATTCACATCATCGAAAACTCCCAGGAATTTCACATCATCGAAACCAACGAAATAATTCACAGCATCAAAACCAACCAAATAATTCAAATCATCGTAAACCACCAAATATTTCACAATGTCGAAACACACCTAATAATTCACATCATCAAAACCAACCAAATAATTCACATCATCGACACCCAACACTTAGTATACACAATCAAAACCCACTATATACTTTGCATCATCAAAACCCACCAAATAATTCACATCATCGACACCTGCCAAATAATTTGCATCATCGAAAGCCATCACATTATTCACGTCGACACCCAACAAATAATTCACATCATCGAAAACTCCCAGGAATTTCACATCATCGAAACCAACGAAATAATTCACATCATCAAAACCAACCAAATAATTCAAATCATCGTAACCCACCAAATATTTCACAACGTCGAAACCCACCTAATAATTCACTTCATCGACATCCAACCGACCGTTCACAACATCAAAATGCACTAAATAATTCATATCATCGAAACCCACCAGGTAATTCACATCATTGAAACCCACCAAATAATTCACATCATCGATGCCCATCAAATATTTCACATCATCAAAACCAACCAGTTAATTCATATTATCAACACCCACCAAATATTTCACATCATCAACAGCCAGCAAGTAATTCTCATCATCTAAACCCACCAAATCATTCACATCATCGAAACCCACCAGATAATTCATATCATTAACGCCCACCAAATAATTCACATCATCAAAGCCGACCAGGTACTTCTCATCATTGAAACCCACCAGGTAATTGACATCATTGACATCCACCTGGAAATTCACATCATCGAAACCCACAAAATAGTCCACATCATCGAAACCCCCAGATAATTCACATCATTGAAACCCACCTAATAATTCACATCATCGTAAACCACCAAATATTTCACAATGTCGAAACACACCTAATAATTCACATCATCAAAACCAACCAAATCATTCACTTCATCAACATCCAACTGACAGTTCACAACATCAAAATGCACCAAATAATTCATATCATCGCAACCCACCAGGTAATTCACATCATCGCAACCCACCAAATAATTCACGTCTTCGAAACCCACCAAATAATTCCCATCATTGACACCCACCAAATAATTCTCATCATTAAAACCCACCAAATAATTCACGTCATCAACACGCACAAAATAATTCACATCATCAAAACCCACCAAATAATTCATATCATTGAAACCCACCAAATACTTCACATCGTCGAAACCTAACAATTATTGAACATAATCAAAACCGATTACATACTTTGCATCCTCAATACCCCCCAAATAATTCACATCATTGACTCCCACCAAATAATTCACTTCATCGACACCCACCAAATAATTCACATAATCAAAAACCACAAAATAGTTCACATCATCGAAACCCCCCAGGTAATTCACATCATCGAAACCCACAAAATACTTAACATCATCGAAACACAACAATTATTTCACATAATCAAAACTCACTAAATAATTTGCATCATCAAAACCAACCAAATAATTCACATCATCGACACCCACCAAATAATTCACGTCATCAAAACGCACCAAATATTTCACATCATCGACACCCAGCCAAAAGGTTCACAGCATCGAAACCTCCAAATAAATCACTTCCTCAAAACCCACTAAATAATTCACATGTCGAAACTCTCCAATTAATTCATATCTTCGAAAACCACCAAATATTTCATATAATCAAAACTCACTAAATAATTCACATCATCAACACGTACCAAATAATTCTTATCATCCACACCCACCAAGTAATTTCGATCATTGGCATCCACCAATTAATTCATATCATCGAAAGCCACCATATTATTCACATAATCAAAACCAACTTAATAATTCACATCAACAAAACCCACCAAATAATTCACCTCATTGAAACCCACCAAATAATTCACCTCATTGAAACCCACCAGGTAATTTGAATCATCAAAACCCGCCAAATATTTCCAATCATTGACACCCACCTAATAATTTTTATCATTAAAACCCCCCAAATAATTCATGTCATCGACACGCACCAAATAATTCACATCATCGACACCCACCAAATAATTCACATCATCGAAAGCCATCAAATACTTCACATCATCGCAACCCAACAATTATTACACATAATCAAAACCCACTATACACTTTGCATCATCAAAACCCAACAAATAATTCACATCATTGACTCCCACCAAATAATTCACATCATCGACACCCACCAAATAATTCACATCATCGAAAGCCATCACATTATTCATGTCGACACCCAACAAATAATTCACATCATCGAAATCTCCCAGGAATTTCAAATCATCGAAGCCAACGAAATAATTCACATCATCAAAACTACAATATAATTCACATCATCAAAACCCACCAAATAATTCACTTCATTGACATCCACCCGACAGTTCACAACATCAAAATGCACCAAATAATTCATATTATCGAAACCTACCAGGTAATTCACATCATCGCAACACACCAAATAATTCACATCATCGAAACCCAACAGATATTTCACATCATCGAAACCCACCAAATAATTCACGTCTTCGAAACCCACAAAATAATTCACAACATTCACACCCAACAGATAAATCACATCATCGATGCCCATCAAATATTTCACATCATCGAAACCAACCAGTTAATTCATATCATCAACACCCACCAAATATTTCACATCAGCAACACCCACCAAGTAATTCTCATCAAACAAGACCCACCAAATCATTTACATCATCGAAACCCACCCAATAATTCACATCATTAACACCCACCAAATAATTCACATCATCAAAGCCGACCAGGCACTTCTCGTCATTGATACTCACCAGGTAATTGACATCAATGACATCCACTCGGAAATTCACATCTTGAAACCCACAAAATATTTCCCATCATCGAAGCCCCCTAGGTAATTCACATGATTGAATCCAACCAAATAATTCACATCATCGAAACCCACCAAATAGTTCATATAATCTAAACCCATTAAATAATTCGCATCATCAAAACCCACCAAATAATTCACATCATCAAAAACCACAAAATAGTTCACATCATCGAAACCCCCCAGGTAATTCACATCATCGAAACCCACAAAATACTTAACATCATCGAAACACAACAATTATTTCACATAATCAAAACTCACTAAATAATTTGCATCATCAAAACCAACCAAGTAATTCATATCATCGACACCCACCAAAAAATTCACATCATTGACTCCTACCAATTAATTCACATCATCGAAAGCCACCACATTATTCATATCATCGACACCCACCAAATAAATCACATCATCGGAACCCACCAAATACTTCACATCATCAAAACCCAACAAGTATTTCACAACATCCACATGCAGGAGATAATTCACATTGTCAAAACAAACCACATAATTCACAATATCGAAACCCACCAAATAATCCAAATGCACTACATTATTCACATCATCGAAACTCATCAAATAACTCAGAACATTGAAACCCACCAAATAATTCACATCATCGAAACCCACCATGTAATTCAGATCATTGACATCCACCCGCTAATTCACATCACCAAAACCCATCAAATAATTGAGACCATTGACACCCACCAAATAATTCACATCGTCCAAATCCTCCAAATAATTCACATCATCGACAGACACCAAATACTTCACATCATCGACACCCAGCCAAAAAGTTCACATCATCGAAACCTCCAAATAAATCACTTCCTCAAAACCCACTAAATAATTCACGTCGAAACCCTCCAATTAATTCACATCTTCGAAAACCACCAAATATTTCATATAATCAAAACTCACTAAATAATTCACATCATCAACACCCACCAAATAATTCTTATCATCCACACCCATCAAATAATTTACATCATTGACATCCACCAATTAATTCAGATCATCGCAAGCCACCATATTATTCACTTCATCAAAACCAACCAATTAATTCACTTCATCGACATCCAACTGACCATTCACAACATCAAAATGCACTAAATAATTCATAGCTTCGAAACCCACCAGGTAATTCACATCATTGAAACCCACCAAATAATTCACATCATCGATGCCCATCAAATATTTCACATCATCAAAACCACCCAGTTAATTCATATCATCAACACCCACCAAATATATCACATCATCAACACCCAGCAAGTAATTCTTATCACCTAAACCCACAAAATCATTCACATCATCGAAACCCACCAGATAATTCACATCATTAACGCCCACCAAATAATTCATATCATCAACGCCGACCAGGTACTTCTCATCATTGAAACCCACAAGGTAATTGACATCATTGACATCCACCTGGAAATTCACATCATCGAAACCCACAAAATAGTCCACAGCATCAGAACCCCCCAGATAATTCACATCATCGAAACCCACCTAATAAATCACATCATCGTAAAACCACCAAATATTTCACAATGTCGAAACACACCTAATAATTCACATCATCAAAACCAACCAAATAATTCACTTCATTGACATCCAACCGACAGATCACAACATCAAAATGCACCAAATAATTCATATCATCGCAACCCACCAAATAATTCACATCATCGAAACCCAACAGATAATTTCACATCATCGAAACCCACCAAATAATTCATGTCTTTGAAATCCACCAAATAATTCCCATCATTGACACCCACCAAATAATTCTCATCATTAAAACCCATCAAATAATTCACATCATCAACACGCACAAAATAATTCACAACATCAAAACCCAACAAACAATTCACATCATCAAAACCCACCAAATAATACATATCATTGAAACCCACCAAATACTTCACATCGTCGAAACCTAACAATTATTACACATAATCAAAACCCATTACATACTTTGCATCATCAATACCCCCCAAATAATTCACATAATTGACTCCCGCCAAATAATTCACTTCATCAAAACGCACCAAATATTTCACATCATCGACACCCAGCCAAAAGGTTCACATCATCGAAACCTCCAAATAAATCACTTCCTCAAAACCCACTAAATAATTCACAGGTCGAAACCCTCCAATTAATTCACATCTTCGAAAACCACCAAATATTTCATATAATCAAAACTCACTAAATAATTCATGTCATCAAAACCCACCAAATAATTCACATCATCGACACCCACCAAAAAATTCACATAATTGAAATCCCCCAGATAATTCACATCATCGAAACCAACCAAATCATTCACATCATCAAAACCCACCAAGTAATTCACGTCATCGAAACCCACCAAATAATTCATGTCTTCGAAATCCACTACATACTTTGCATCATCAAAACGCACCAAATAATTCACATCATCGACACCCACCAAATAATTCACATCATCGAAAGCCACCACATTATTCACATCGACACCCACAAAATAATTCACATCATCGAAACCCCCAAGGAATTTCACATCATCGAAACCTACTAAACAATTCACATCATCGAAAACTACCATATAATTTACGTCATCGAAAGCCACCAAATATTTCACATAATCAAAACCAACCAAATAATTCACATCATCGTAACCCATCAAATATTTCACAACGCCGAAACCCACCTAAAAAGTCACATCTTCAAAATCAAACAAATAATCCAGTTCATTGACATCCAACCGACAGTTCACAAGAAAACGCACCAAATAATTCATATCATCGAAACCCACCAGGTAATTCGTATCATCGAAACCCACCAAATAATTCACATCATCAAAACCCAACAAAAATTTCACATCATCGAAACCCAACAAATAATTCACATCATTCACACCCACCAGATTATTCACATCATCGATGCCCATCAAATATTTCACATCATTTAAACCAACCAGTTAATTCATATCATCAACAACCACCAAATATTTCACATCATCAACACCCACCAAGTAATTCACATCATCGAAACTCACCATAGAGTTCATATAATCAAAATCCACTAAATAATTCACATGATCGAAACCCACCATGTAATTCACATCATCAAAACCCACCAAGTAATTCACATCATCGGCATGCAAGAGATAATTCACATTGTCAAAACCGACCCAATAATTCACATCATCGAAAGCCACCACATTATTCACATCGACGCCCACAAAATAATTCACATCATCGAAACCCTCAAGGAATTTCACATCATCGAAACCTACTAAATAATTCACATCATCGAAAACTACCATATAAATCACAGCATCGAAAGCCACCAAATATTTCACATAATCAAAACCCACCAAATAATTCACATCATCATAACCCACCAAATATTTCACAACGCCGAAACCCACCTAAAAAGTCACATCTTCAAAATCAAACAAATAATCCAGTTCATCGACATCCAACCGACAGTTCACAACAAGAAAACGCACCAAATAATTCATATCATCGAAACACACCAAATAATTTGCATCATCAAAACCCACCAAATAATTGAGATCATTGACAACGACCAAATAATTCACATCAACCAAACCCTCCAAATATTTCACATCATCAACACCCAGCCAAAAGGTTCACATCATCAAAACCTCCAAATAAATCACTTCCTCAAAACCCACTAAATAATTCACATGATCGAAACCCACCAGGGAATTCACATCTTCAAAACCCACCAAATTTTTCATAGAATCAAAACTCACTAAATAATTCACACCATCAACACCCACCAAATAATTCTTATTGTCCACACCCACCAAATAATTTACATCATTGACTTCCACCAATTAATTCAGATCATCGAAAGCCACCATCTTATTCACGTCATTGACATCCACCAAATAATTCACATCATTGAAATCCCCGAGGTAATTCACATCATCGAAACCAACCAAATAATTCACATCAGCAAAACCCACCAAATAATTCCAATCATTGACACCCAACAAATAATTCCCATCAATAAAACCCCCCAAATAATTTACGTCATCGACATGCACCAAATAAATCGCATCATCAAAACCCACCAAATACTTCAAATCATCGAAGACCACCAAATAATTCACATCATCGAAACCCACCAATTATTACACATAATCAAAACCCCCTACATAATTTGCATCATCAAAACCCACCAAATAATTCACATCGTCGACACCCACCAAATAATTCACATCATCGAAAGCCACCACATTATTCACATCGACACCCACAAAATAATTCACATCATCGAAACCCCCCAGGAGTTTCAGATCATCGAAACCTACTAAATAATTCACATCATCGAAAACTACCATATAATTTATGTCATTGAAAGCCACCAAATATTTCACATAATCAAAACCCACCAAATAATTCACATCATCGTAACCCACCAAATATTTCACAATGCCGAAACCCACCTAAAAAGTCACATCTTCAAAATCAAACAAATAATCCAGTTCATCGACATCCAACCGACGGTTCACAACAAGAAAATGCACCAAATAATTCATATCATCGAAACCCACCAAATAATTTGCATCATCAAAACCCACCAAATAATTGAGGTCATTGACAACCACCAAATAATTCACATCAACCAAACCCTCCAAATATTTCACATCATCAACACCCAGCCAAAAGGTTCACATCATCAAAACCTCCAAATAAATCACTTCCTCAAAACCCACTAAATAATTCATATGATCGAAACCCTCCAATTAATTCACATAATCGAAACCCACCAGGGAATTCACATCTTCAAAACCCACCAAATATTTCATATAAGCAAAACTCTCTAAATAATTCACACCATCAACACCCACCAAATAATTCTTATTGTCCACAACCACCAAATAATTTACATAATTGACTTCCTCCAATTAATTCAGATCATCGAAAGCCACCATATTATTCACATCATTGACACCCACCAGATAATTCACATCATTGAAATCCCCCAGGTATTTCACATCATCGAAATCAACCAAATAATTCGCATCATCAAAACCTGCCAAATCATTGACACACACCTAATAATTCTCAACATTAAAACCCCCCAAATAATTCATGTCATCGACACGCACCAAACAATTCACATCATCGAAACCCAACAATTATTACACATAATCAAAACCCACCAAATAATTCACATCATCGACACCCACCAAATAATTCACATCATCAAAAGCCACCACATTATTTACATCGACACCCACAAAATACTTCACATCACCGAATCCCCCCAGGTATTTCACATCATCGAAACCAACGAAATAATTCACATCATCGAAAACTACCATACAATTCACATCATCGAAACCCACCATGTAATTCACATCAACGAAACCCACCAAAAATTTCACACAATCAAAACCCACCAAATAATTCACATCATCGTAACCCACCAAATATTTCACAACGTCGAAACCCACCTAATAATTCACATCATCAAAACCAACTAAATAATTCACTTCATTGACATCCAACTGACAGTTCCCAACATCAAAACGCACCAAATAATTCATATCATCGAAACCCAGCAGGTAAGTCACATTATTAACACCCACCAAATAATTCACATCATCAAAGCCGACGAGGTACTTCTCGTCATTGAAACCCATCAGGTAATTGACATCACTGACATCCATTTGGAAATTCACATAATTGAAACCCACAAAATAGTTCACATCATCAAAACCCCCGAGGTAATTCACATGGTCGAAGCCAACCAAATGATTCACATCATCGAAACCCACCAATTAGTTCATATAATCTAAACCCACTAAATAATTCGCATCATCAAAACCCACCAAATAATTCACATAATTGACACCCACCAAATAATTTGCATCATTAAAACCCACAAATATTTCACATCATCAAAACCAACGAAATAGTTCACATCATCGAAACCCCCCAGGTAAATTACATCATCGAAACCCACCAAATAATTCACGTCATCGAAACCCACAAAATAATTCACATCATTCGCACCTAACAGATTATTCACATCATCAATGCCCATCAAATATTTCACATCATCAAAACCAACCAGTTAATTCATATCATCAAATCCCTTCAAATATTTCACATCATCAAAGCCGACCAGTTACTTCTCGTCATTGAAACCCACCAAGTAACTGACATCATTGAAATCCACCCGGAAATTCACATCATTGAAACCCACGAAATAGTTCATATAATCTAAACCCACTAAATAATTTGCATCATCAAAACCCACCAAAGAATTCACATAATTGACACCCACCAAATAATTTGCATCATCAAAACCCACAAAATAATTCGAATCGTCGACATCCACTTGGAAATTCACATCATCGAAACCCACGAAATAGTTCACATCATCGAAACCCCCAGGTAATTCACATCATCCAAACCCACCAAATATTTCATGTCATCGAAACCCACCAGGTAATTCCCATCATTGACACCCACCAAATAATTCACATCATCGAAACCCACCAAATAATTCACATCATCGAAACCCACCACATACTTCACATCTTCAAAACCCACCAAGTATTTCACAACATTGACATGCAGGAGATATTTCCCATTGTCAAAGCCCACCAAATAATTCACATCATTGAAACCCAACAAAAATTTCACATCGTCGAAACCCACCAAATAATTCACATCATCGAAACCCACCAAATAATTCACATCATCCAAATCCTCCAAATAATTCACATCATCGACAGACACCAAACTCTTCAAATCTTCGACACCAGCCAAAATTTCACATCATCGAAACCCACTAAATAATTCACATAATCGAAACCCACCAGGGAATTCACAAGTTCAAAACCCACCAAATATTTCATATAATCAAAACTCACTAATTAAATCACATCATCAAAACACACCAAATAATTCACATCATGGACATTGACCATATAATTTAGATCAACAAAACCCATCAAATAATTCATATCATCGAAACCCACCAGGTAATTCACATCATCAAAACCCATCAAATAATTTGCATTATCAAAACCCACCAAGTAATTGAGAGCATTGACGCCCACCAAATAATTCATATCACCCAAACCCTCCAAATATTTCACATCATCGACGCCCAGCCAAATAGTTCACATCATCAAAACTTCCAAATAAATCACTTCCTCAAAACCCACCAAATAATTCACATGATTGAAACCCTCCAATTAATTCACATAATCGAAACCCACCAGGGAATTCACATCTTCAAAACCGACCAAATATTTCATATAATCAAAACTCACTAAATAATTCACACCATCAAAACCCACCAAATAACGCTTATCGTCCACAACCACCATATAATTTACATCATTGACATCCACCAATTAATTCTGATCATCAAAAGCCACCATATTATTCACATCGTTGACACCCACCAAATAATTCACATCATTAAAATCCCCCAGGTAATTCACATCATCGAAACCCACCAAATAATTCACGTCATCGAGACCCATCAGGTAATTCGCATCATCAAAACCCACCAAATAATTCCAATCATTGACACCCAACAAATAATTCCCATCATTAAAACCCCCCAAATAATTTACATCATCGACACGCACCAAATAATGCACATCATCAAAACCCACCAAGTAATTTGCATCATGAAAACCCACCAAATACTTCACATCATCGAAACCCACCAATTATTACACATAATCAAAACCCACTACATACTTTGCATCATCAAAACCCACCAAATAATTCACATCATCGACGCCCACCAAATAATTCACATCATCGAAAGCCACCACATTATTCACATCGACAACCACAAAATAATTCACATCATCGAAACCCCCCAGGAATTTCACATCATCAAAACCTACTAAATAATTCACATCGTCGAAAACTACCATATAATTTACGTCATCGAAAGCCACCAAATATTTCACATAATCAAGACCCACCAAATAACTCACATCATCGTAACGCACCAAATATTTCATATAATCAAAACCCACCAAATAATTCACATCATCGAAACCCACCAAATATTTCACAACACCGAAATCCACCTAAAAAGTCACATCTTCAAAATCAAACAAATAATCCAGTTCATCGGCATCCAACCGACAGTTCACAACAAGAAAACGCACCAAATAATTCATATCATCGAAACCCACCAGGTAATTCACATCATCGAATCCCAACAAAAATTTCGCATCAGCGAAACCCACCAAATAATTCACATCATCGAAACCCACCAAATAATTCATATCATTCACACCCACCAGATTATTCACATCATCGATGCCCATCAAATATTTCACATCATTGAAACCAACCAGTTAATTCATATCATCAACACCCACCAAATATTTCACATCATCAACACCCACCAAGTAATTCTCATCATCAAAACCCACCAAATCATTCATATCATCAAAACCCACCATATAATTCACATCATCGATACTCACCATAGATTTCATATAATCAAAACCAACTAAGTAATTCACATGATCGAAACCCACCAGGTAATTCGCATCATCGAAACCCACCAAATAATTCACATCATTGAAACACACCAAATAATTCACATCATTGACATCCACCCGGTAATTCACATCATCAAAACCCACCAAATAATTCGTATCATGAAAACCCAGCAAATAATTGAGATCATTGACACCCACCAAATACTTCACATCATTGACACCCAGCCAAAACGTTCACATCACCGAAACCTCCAAATAAATCACTTCCTCAAAACCCACTAAATAATTCACATGATCGAAACCCTCCAATTAATTCAAGTAGTGGAAACCCACCAGGGAATTCACAATTTCGAAACCCACCAAATATTTCATATAATCAAAACTCACTAAATAAAACGCATCATCAAAACCCACCAAATAATTCACATCATCAACATCGACCATATAATTTAGATCAACAAAACCCACCAAATAATTCATATCATCGAAACCCACCAGGTAATTCACATCATCAAAACCCACCAAATAATTTGCAACATCAAAACCAACCAAATAATTGAGATCATTGACACCCACCAAATAATACACATCACCCAAACCCTCCAAAAATTTCACATCATCGACAGACACCAAATACTTCACATCATCAACACCCTGCCAAAAGGTTCACATCATCGAAACCTCCAAATAAATCGCTTCCTCAAAACCCACTAAATAATTCATATGATCGAAACCCTCCAATTAATTCACGTAATCGAAAGCCACTAGGGAATTCACATCTTCGAAACCCACCAAATATTTCATATAATCAAAACGCACTAAATAATTCACATCATGAACACCCACCAAATAATACTTATCGTCCACACCCACCAAATAATTTACATCATTGACATCCATCAATTAATTCAGATCATCGAAAGCCACCATATTATTCACATCATCAACACCCTCCAAATAATTCCGATCATCGAAATTCCTCAGGTAATTCACATCTTCGAAACCCACCAAATAATTCACATCATCGAAACCGATCAAATGCTTCACAGCATCAAAACCCACCAAGTATTTCACAACATCGACATGAAGGAGATAATTCACATTGTCAAAACCCACCAGCTAATTCGCATCATCAAAACCCACCAAATAATTCCAATCATTGACACCCACCTAATAATTCTCATCATTAAAACCCCCCAAATAATTCACGTCATCGACATGCACCAAATTATTCACATCATCAAAACCCACCAATTATTACACTTAATCAAAACCCACTACATATTTTGCAAAATCAAAACCACCAAATAATTTGCATCATCAAAACCGACCATATAATTCATATCATCGACACCCACCAAAAATTTCACATCATCAAAAGCCACCACATTATTTACATCGACACCCACAAAATAGTTCACATCATCGAAACCCCCCAGGCACTTCACATCATCGAAACCAACGAAATAATTCACATCATCGAAAACTACCATACAATTCACATCATCGAAACCCTCCATGTAATTCACACCATCGAAACCCACCAAATATTTCACGTAATCAAAACCCACCAAATAATTCACATCATCGTAACCCACCAAATATTTCACAATGTCAAAACCCACAAAATAATTCACATCATCAAAACCAACTAAATAATTCACTTCATTGACATCCAACCGACAGCTCACAACATCAAAACGCACCAAATAATTCATATCATCGAAACCCTGCAGGTAATTCACATCATTAACACCCACCAAATAATTCACATCTTCAAAGCCGACCAGGTACTTCTCATCATTGAAACCCACCAGGTAATTGACATCATTGACATCCATCTGGAAATTCACATCATTGAAACCCACAAAATAGTTCACATCATCAAAACCCCCCCAGGTAATTCACATGATCGAAGCCAACCAAATGATTCACATCATCGAAACCCACCAAATAGTTCATATAATCTAAACCCACAAGATAATTCGCATCATCAAAACCCACCAAATAATTCCCATCATTGACACCCACCAAATAATTCTCATCATTAAAACCCCCCAAATAATTCACGTCATCGACACACACCAAATAATTCACATCATCAAAACCCACTAAATAATTCACATCTTCGAAACCCACCAAATACTTCAATTCATCGAAACCCAACAATTATTACACATAATCAAAACCCACTACAAAACTGCATCATCAAAACCCACCAAATAATTCACATAATTGACTCCCAACAAATAATTCACACCATCAAAACCCACCAAATAAGTCACATCATCGACACCCACCAAATAATTCACATCATCGAAAGCCACCACTTTATTCACGTTGACACCCACAAAATAATTCACATCATCGAAACCCCCCCAGGAATTTCACATCATCGAAACCAACGAAATAACTCACATCATTGAAACCTTCCATATAATTCACATTATCGAAATCCACCATGTAATTCACATCATCGAAACCCACCAAATGTTTCACATAATCAATACCCACCAAATAATTCACATTGTCGTATCCCACCAAATATTTCACAATGTCGAAACCCTCCTAATAATTCACATCATCGACACCCACTAAATAATTCACATCATCAAAACCCACCAAATAATTCACATCATCGAATCCCTCCAATTAGTGCACGTAATCGAAACCCACCAGGGAATTCACATCTTCGAAACCCACCAAATATTTCACATAATCAAAACCCACTAAATAAATGGCATCATCAAATCCCACCAAATAATTCACATCAACATCGACCATATAATTCAGATCATCAAAACCCACCAAATAAGTCATATCATCGAAACCCACCAGGTAATTCACATCATCGAAACCAACGAAATAATTCACATCATCGAAAACTACCATACAATTCACATCATCGAAACCCTCCATGTAATTCACATCATCGAAACCCACCAAATATTTCATGTAATCAAAACCCACCAAATAATTCACATCATCGTAACCCACCAAATATTTCACAATGTCAAAACCCACAAAATAATTCACATCATCAAAACCAACTAAATAATTCACTTTATTGACATCCAACCGACAGCTCACAACATCAAAACGCACCAAATAATTCATATCATCAAAACCCACCAAATAATTCATGTCATCAAAACCCACCAGCTAATTCGCATCATCAAAACCCACCAAACAATTCCCATCATTGACACCCACCAAATAATTCTTATCATTAAAACACCCCAAATAATTCACGTCATCGACACGCACCAAATAATTCACATCATCGAAACCCACCAAATAGTTCATATAATCACAACCAACTAAATAATACACATCAACGAAACCCACCAAATAATTCTCATAATTGACACCCACCAAATAATTTGCATCATCAAAACCCACCAAATAACTCACATCATCGAAACCCACGAAATAGTTCACATCATCGAAACTCCCTAGGTAATTCACATCATTGTAGCCAACCAAATAATTCACATTATCGATGCCCATCAAATATTTCACATCATCGAAACCAACCAGTTATTTTATATCACCAACAGCCACCAAATATTTCACATCATCGACAGCCACCAAGTAATTCTCATCATCGAATCCACCAAATCTTTCACATCATCGAAACCGATCAAATAATTCACATCATCAAAAGCCACCAAATAATTCACATCATCAAAACGCAACAAATAATTCTCGTCATCGACAGACACCAAATAGTTCACATCATCGACACCCACCAAATAATTCGCATCATCGAAACCCACAAAATAGTTCACATCATCAAAACCCTCCAGGTAATTCACATCATCAAAACCCACCAAATACTTCACATCATCGAAACACAACAATTATTTCACATAATCAAAACGCACTAAATAATTTGCATCATCAAAACCAACCAAATAATTCACATCATCGATGCCCGCCAAATAATTCACTTCATCGAAACCCACTAAATACTTCACATCATCAAAATAAAACAATTATTTCACTTAATCAAAACGCACTAAATAATTTGCATCATCAAAACCAACCAAATAATTCACATTATCGAAACCCCCCAGGTAATTCACATCATCGAAACCCACCAAATAATTTACATCATCGAAAACCAGCAGGCAATTCTCATCATCGAAACCCACCAAATATTTCACGTCATCGAAACCCACCAAGTACTTCACATCATTGAAACCCACGACATATTTCACATAATCAAAACCCATCAAATAATTCACATCATCGATGCCCATCAAATATTTCACATCATCGAAACCAACCAGTTATTTCATATCACCAACACCCACCAAATATTTCACATCATCGACAGCCACCAAGTAATTCTCATCATCAAAACCCACCATATCGTTCACATCATCGAAACCGATTAAATAATGCACATCATCAAAAGCCACCAAATAATTCACATCATCAAAACCCACCAAATAATTCACGTCATCGACAGACACCAAATAGTTCACATCATCGACACTCACCAAATAATTCACATCATTGAAACCCACGAAATAGTTCACATCATCGAAACCCACCAGGTAATTCACATCATCGAAACCCACCAAATAATTCACATCATCGAAACCCAGCAGGCAATTCACATCATCAAAACCCATCAAATACTTCACATCATCGAAACACACCAATTATTTCACATTATCAAAACCCACTAAATAATTTGCATCATCAAAACTCACCAAATATTTCACATCATTGACACCCACCAAATAATTCGCATCATCAAAACCCACCAAATAATTCACATCATCGACACCCACTAATTAATTCACATCATCAAAAGCAACCACATTATTCACATCATCGACACCCACTAAATAATTCATATAATCGAAACCACCAAGGTAATTCACTTCATCGAAACCAACCAAATAATTGACATCATCGAAACCCATCAAATAATTCCCATCATTGACACCCACCAAATAATTCTTATCATTAAAACCCCCCAAATAATTCACGCCATCGACACTCACCAAAAAATTCACATCATCGAAACCCGCCAAATAATTCACATCATCGAAACCCAGCAGGCAATTCACATCATCGAAACCCACCAAATATTTCACGTCATCGAAACCCACCAAGTAATTCACATCACTGAAACCCACAAAATACTTCACATAATCAAAACCAACCAAATAATTCCCAACATTGACAGCCATTAAATAATTCACAGCATCAAAACCGACCAAATATTTCACATCATCGAAACCCACCTAATAAGACACATCATCGACATCCATCAAGTGGTTCACAACAACAAAACACACCAAATAACTCAGATAATCGAAACCCATCCGATAATTAACATCATTGAAACACCAAATAATTCACATCATCGAAACCCACCAATTTGTTCATATAATCTAAACCCACTAAATAATTCGCATCATCAAAACCCACCAAATAATTCACATTATCGAAACTCCCCAGGTTATTCACATCATCGAAACCCACCAAATAATTCGCATCATCGAAACCCAGCAGGCAATTCACATCATTGAAAGCCACAAAATATTTCACATAATCAAAACCCACCAAATAATTCCTATCATTGACAGCCATTAAATAATTCACAGCATCAAAACCGACCAAATATTTCACATCATCAAAACCCACATAATAAGACAAATCATCGACATCCATCAGATGGTTCACAAAAACAAAACACACCAAATAATTCAGATAATCGAAACCCATCCAGTAATTCGCATCACTGAAACCCACCAAATAATTCACATCATCGAAACCCACCAAATAGTTCGTATAATCTAAACCCACTAAATAACTCGCATCATCAAAACCCACCAAATAATTCACATAATTGACACCGACTCGGAAATTCACATCAACGAAACCCACGAAATAGTTCACATCATCGAAACCCAGCAAATAATTCACATCATCAAAACCCGGCAGGCAATTCACATCATCGAAACCCACCAAATGTTTCACGTCATCGAAACCCACCAATTAATTCACATCATTCAAACCCACAAAATATTTCACGTCATCAAAACCCACCAGGTAATTTGCATCATCACAACAATGATTTCAAATAAGAGAAACCCTCTAAATAATCTGCATTATCAAAACCAACCAAATAATTGACATCATCGACCCCCACCAAATGATTCACATCATCGATACCCACCAAATAATTCATATCATCAAAACCATCAAATAATTCACATCATTGACATCTACCCGGCAATTCATATTATCAAGACCCACCAAATAATTCGCATCATCAAAACCCACCAAATAATTCACATCATTGACACCCACCAAATAATTCAAATCATCGAAACCCACCAAATAATTCACATCATCAAAACCCACCAAGTAATTCACATCATCGACACCCACCAAGTAATTCACATCATCGAAAGCGATCAAATAATTCACGTCATTAAAAGTCATCAAATAATTCACATCATCAAAACCCACCAAATAATTCACGTCATCAAAACCAATCAGGTAATTCGCTTCATCAAAACCCACCAAATAATTCCCATCATTGACACCCACCAAATAATTCTTATCATTAAAACACCCCAAATAATTCACATCATCGACACGCACCAAACATTTCACATCACCGAAACCAACCAGTTATTTCATATGACCAACACCCACCAAATATTTCACATCATCGACAGCCACCAATTAATTCTCAACATCAAAACATACCGAATCATTCTCATCATCGAAACCGATCAAATAATTCACATCATCAAAAGCCACCAAATAATTCACATCATCAAAACCCACCAAATAATACTCGTCATCAACAAACACCAAATAGTTCACATCATCGACACCCAACAAATAATTCACATCATCGAAACCCACGAAATAGTTCACATCATCAAAACCCCCCAGGTAATTCACATCATCAAAACCCACCAAATACTTCACATCATCGAAACACAACAATTATTTCACATAATCAAAACGCACTAAATAATTTGCATCATCAAAACCAACCAAATAATTCACATCATCGATACCCGCCAAATAATTCACATCATTGACGCCCACCAACTAATTCACATCATCAAAAGCCACCACATTATTCACATCATCGACACCCACCAAATAATTCACATCATCGAAACCCACCAAATAATTCACATCATCGAAACCCAGCAGGCAATTCACATCATCGAAACCCACCAAATATTTCACGTCATTTAAACCCACCAAATATTTCACATCATCGAAACCCACCTAATAAGACACATCATCGACATCCATCAGGTGGTTCACAAGAACAAAACACACCAAATAATTCAGATAATCGAAACCCATCCGATAATTAACATCATTGAAACACCAAAAAATTCACATCATCGAAACCCACCAATTTGTTCATATAATTTAAACCCACTAAATAATTCGCATCATCAAAACCCACCGAATAATTCACATCATTGAAACCCACTCGGAAATTCACATCATCGAAACCCACGAAATAGTTCACATCATCGAAACCCACCAAATACATCACATCATCGAAACACAACAATGATTTCACAAAATCAAAACCCTCTAAATAATCTGCATTATCAAAACCAACAAAATAATTGACATCATCGACCCCCACCAAATGATTCACATCATCGATACCCACTAAATAATTCACATCATCAAAACCATCAAATAATTCACATCATTGACATCCACCCAGCAATTCATATTATCAAGACTCACCAAATAATTTGCATCATCAAAACCCACCAAATACATCACACCATTGACACCCACCAAATAATTCACATCATCGATACCCACCAAATAACTCACATCATCAAAACCCACCAAGTAATTCACATCATCAAAAGCAATCAAATAATTCACGTCATCAAAAGCCAGCAAATAATTCCCAACATCAAAACCCACCAAATAATTCATGTCATCAAAACCCATCAGGTAATTCGCATCATCAAAACCCACCAAATAATTCCCATCATTGACACCCACCAAATAATTCTTATCATTAAAACACCCCAAATAATTCACGCCATCGACACGCACCAAATAATTCACTTCATCGAAACCCACTAAATACTTCACATCATCGAAATAAAACAATTATTTCACTTAATCAAAACGCACTAAATAATTTGCATCATCAAAACCAACCAAATAATTCACGTTATCGAAACCCCCCAGGTAATTCACATCATCGAAACCCACCAAATAATTTACATCATCGAAAACCAGCAGGCAATTCACATCATCGAAACCCACCAAATATTTCACGTCATCGAAACCCACCAAGTATTTCACATCATTGAAACCCACGACATATTTCACATAATCAAAACCCATCAAATAATTCACATCATCGATGCCCATCAAATATTTCACATCATCGAAACCAACCAGTTATTTCATATCACCAACACCCACCAAATATTTCACATCATCGACAGCCACCAAGTAATTCTCATCATCAAAACCCACCAAATCGTTCACATCATCGAAACCGATCAAATAATGCACATCATCAAAAGCCACCAAATAATTCACATCATCAAAACCCACCAAATAATTCACGTCATCGACAGACACCAAATAGTTCACATCATCGAAACCCACCAGGTAATTCACATCATCGAAATCCACCAAATAATTCACATCATCGAAACCCAGCAGGCAATTCACATCATCAAAACCCACCAAATACTTCACATCATCGAAACACACCAATTATTTCACATAATCAAAACCCACTAAATAATTTGCATCATCAAAACTCACCAAATATTTCACATCATTGACACCCACCAAATAATTCGCATCATCAAAAGCAACCACATTATTCACAGCATCGACACCCACCAAATAATTCATATAATCGAAACCACCAAGGTAATTCACTTCATCGAAACCAACCAAATAATTGACATCATCGAAACCCACCAAATAATTCCCATCATTGACACACACCAAATAATTCTTATCATTAAAACGCCCCAAATAATTCACGCCATCGACACTCACCAAATAATTCACATCATCGAAACCCACCAAATAGTTCATATAATCACAACCAACCAAATAACTCACATCATCGAAACCCACGAGATAGTTCACATCATCGAAACCCCCTAGGTAATTCACATCATTGTATCCAACCAAATAATTCACATCATCGATGCCCATCAAATATTTCACATCATCAAAACCAACCAGTTATTTCATATCACCAACACCCACCAAATATTTCACATCATCGACAGCCACCAAGTAATTCTCATCATCAAAACCCACCAAATCATTCACATCATCGAAACCGATCAAATAATGCACATCATCAAAAGCCACCAAATAATTCACATCATCAAAACCCACCAAATAATTCACGTCATCGACAGACACCAAATAGTTCACATCATCAACACCCACCAAATAATTCACATCATCGAAACCAACGAAATAGTTCACATCATCGAAACCCTCCAGGTAATTCACATCATCAATACCCACCAAATAATTCACATCATCAAAACCCATCAGGTAATTCACATCATCAAAAACCACCAGATAATTCCCATCATTGACACCCACCAAATAATTCTTATCATTAAAACCCACCAAATAATTCACGTCATCGACAGACACCAAATAGTTCACATCATCAACACCCACCAAATAATTCACATCATCGAAACCAACGAAATAGTTCACATCATCGAAACCCTCCAGGTAATTCACATCATCAATACCCACCAAATAATTCACATCATCAAAACCCATCAGGTAATTCACATCATCAAAAACCACCAGATAATTCCCATCATCGAAATCCACCAAATAGTTCATATAATCGCAACCAACCAAATAACTCACATCATCGAAACCCACGAGATAGTTCACATCATCGAAACCCCCTAGGTAATTCACATCATCGTAGCCAACCAAATAATTCACATCATCAAAACCTACCAAATAATTCACATCATCGGCCCCACCAAATGATTCACATCATTGATACCCACCAAATAATTCACATCATCAAAACCATCAAATAATTCACATCATTGACATCCACCCGGCAATTCATATTATCAAGACTCACCAAATAATTCGCACCATCAAAACCCACCAAATACATCACACCATTGACACCCACCAAATAATTCACATCATCGATACCCACCAAATAACTCACATCATCAAAACCCACCAAGTAATTCACATCATCAAAAGCAATCAAATAATTCACGTCATCAAAAGCCAGCAAATAATTCACGTCATCAAAACCCACCAAATAAATCACGTCATCAAAACCCATCAGGTAATTCGCATCATCAAAACCCACCAAATAATTCCCATCATTGACACCCACCAAATAATTCTTATCATTAAAACACCCCAAATAATTCACGTCATCGAAACCCACCAAATAATTCACATCATTGACGCCCACCAATTAATTCATATCATCGAAAGCCACCACATTACTTACATCATCGAAACCCACCAAATAATTTTCATCATCGAAACCCAGCAGGCAATTCACATCATCGAAACCCACCAAATACTTCACATCATCGAAACACAACAATTATTTCACATAATCAAAACGCACTAAATAATTTGCATCATCAAAACCAACCAAATAATTCACACCATCGATACCCACCAAATAATTCACATCATTGACGCCCACCAATTAATTCACATCATCGAAAGCCACCACATTATTCACATCATCGACACCCACCAAATAATTCACATCATCGACACCCACCAAATAATTCACATCATCGAAACCCACAAAATAGTTCACATCATCGAAACCCTCCAGGTAATTCACATCATCAAAACGTACCAAATAATTCACATCATCAAAATCCATCAGATAATTCGCATCATCAAAACCCACCAAATAATTCCCATCATTGACACCCACCAAATAATTCTTATCATTAAAACACCCCAAATAATTCACGTCATCGAAACCCACCAAATAGTTCATATAATCACAACCAACTAAATAATACACATCAACGAAACGCACCAAATAATTCTCATAATTGACACCCACCAAATAATTTGCATCATCAAAACCCACCAAATAACTCACATCATCGAAACCCACGAAATAGTTCACATCATCGAAACCCCCTAGGTAATTCACATCATTGTAGCCAACCAAATAATTCACATTATCGATGCCCATCAAATATTTCACATCATCGAAACCAACCAGTTATTTTATATCACCAACACCCACCAAATATTTCACATCATCGACAGCCACCAAGTAATTCTCATCATCGAATCCACCAAATCGTTCACATCATCGAAACCGATCAAATAATTCACATCATCAAAAGCCATCAAATAATTCAAATCATCAAAACGCAACAAATAATTCATGTCATCGACAGACACCAAATAGTTCACCTCATCGACACCCACCAAATAATTCACATCATCGAAACCCACAAAATAGTTCAAATTATCGAAACCCTCCAGGTAATTCACATCATTGAAACCCACAAAATAATTCACATCATCGAAACCCACCAAATAATTCGCATCATCAAAACCCACCAAATAATTCACATCATTGACACCCACTCGGAAATTCATATCATCAATACCCAAGAATTGGTTCACGTCATCGAAACCCAGCAAATAAATCACATCATCGAAACCCAGCAGGCAATTCACATCATCGAAACCCACCAAATATTTCACGTCATCGAAACCCACCAAGTAATTCACATCATTGAAACCCACAAAATATTTCACATAATCAAAACCCCCCAGGTAATTCACATCATCAAAGCCAACCAAATAATTCACATCATCGATACCCACCAAATAATTCACATCATTGACGCCCACCAATTAATTCATATCATCGAAAGCCACCACATTACTTACATCATCGACACCCACCAAATAATTCACATCATCGAAACCCACCAAATAATTCTCATCATCGAAACCCAGCAGGCAATTCACATCATCGAAACCCACCAAATACTTCACATCATCGAAACGCAACAATTATTTCACATAATCAAAACGCACTAAATAATTTGCATCATCAAAACCAACCAAATAATTCACACCATCGATACCCACCAAATAATTCACATCATTGACGCCCACCAATTAATTCACATCATCGAAAGCCACCACATTATTCACATCATCGACACCCACCAAATAATTCACATCATCGACACCCACCAAATAATTCACATCATCGAAACCCACAAAATAGTTCACATCATCGAAACCCTCCAGGTAATTCACATCATCAAAACGTACCAAATAATTCACATCATCAAAACCCATCAGATAATTCGCATCATCAAAACCCACCAAATAATTCACATCATTGACACCCACTCGGAAATTCATATCATCGAAACCCAAGAATTGGTTCACGTCGTCGAAACCCAGCAAATAAATCACATCATCGAAACCCAGCAGGCAATTCACATCATCGAAACCCACAAAATATTTCACATAATCAAAACCCCCCAGGTAATTCACATCATCAAAGCCAACCAAATAATTCACATCATCGATACCCACCAAATAATTCACATCATTGACGCCCACCAATTAATTCATATCATCGAAAGCCACCACATTACTTACATCATCGACACCCACCAAATAATTCACATCATCGAAACCCACCAAATAATTCTCATCATCGAAACCCAGCAGGCAATTCACATCATCGAAACCCACCAAATACTTCACATCATTGAAACCCACCAATTATTTCACATAATCAAAACCCACTAAATAATTTGCATCATCAAAACTCACCAAATACTTCACATCATCGAAACACAACAATTATTTCACATAATCAAAACGCACTAAATAATTTGCATCATCAAAACCAACCAAATAATTCACATCATCGAAACCCACCAAATAATTCACATCATTGAAACCCACCAATTAATTCACATCATTGAAACCCACAAAATATTTCACATAATCAAAACCGACCAAATAATTCCCATCATTGACAGCCATTAAATAATTCACAGCATCAAAACCAACCAAATATTTCACATCATCGAAACCCACCAAATACTTCACATCATCGAAACACAACAATTATTTCACATAATCAAAACCCACTAAATAATTTGCACCATCAAAACTCACCGAATATTTCCCATAATTGACACCCACCAATTAATTCACATCATCGAAAGCCACCACATTATTCACATCATCGACACCCACCAAATAATTCACATCATCGAAACCCAGCAGGCAATTCACATCATCAAAACCCACCAATTATTTCACGTCATCGAAACCCACCAAGTAATTCACATCATTGAAACCCACGAAATATTTCACATAATCAAAACCCACCAAATAATTCTCATCATTGACAGCCATTAAATAATTCACAGCATCTAAACCGACCAAATATTTCACATCATCGAAACCCACCAATTATTTCCCATAATCAATACCCACTAAATAATCTGCATCATCAAAACTCACCAAATATTTCCCATCATTGACACCCACCAAATAATTCGCATCATCGACACCCACTAATTAATTCACATCATCAAAAGCAACCACATTATTCACATCATCGACACCCACCAAATAATTCTTATAATCGAAACCACCCAGGTAATTCACATCATCGAAACCAACCAAATAATTCACCTAATCAAAACCCACTATATAATTTGCATCATCAAAACCCACCAAATAATTCACATCATTGACACCCACCAGATAATTTATATCATCACTCCCACCACATTATTCACATCATCGAACCGACCAGGTAATTCACATCATCGAAATCCATTAGGTAATTCAGATGACCAAAACACCAGGTAATTCATGTCATTGAACCCTATCAATGTTTCAGTTTATCCTAATTCACCAGGGCATTCACATCCTCTGCTTGTTGTTTCAAGTTGCAGATCTCCTGTTCATAAGGTTCAATCTGTAAACCACATAACAGAGCCAAAGCAGCAAACCTCAATGTCCTGCCTTCCCAAATTTCTTTAAAGCTGCAAATGCTGTACTTTGTGCACTTTTTTGACTGTCTCCTCTAGGTACAACTCTGTAAGTGGCCATGGTATTTTGATGTGCTAGTGCCCTGCCTAGGATAAAGGAAGCAAGAAGAGAGTGATGACCAAAGGAAAGTGCAAAGGTGTGGATCACACCAACAAGGAAATGGCATTCCCTCTGACTATTCACGCAGTTAACCCCCTCACTCTGCATGACCAATGCCAAAACTTTTATACTGCTAATTCATCCATCAGCTGCTCCTATTCTCGCACTAAATTGACCTCTTATGACCTCCCACCCACCTCTTTAGTTGTTAATTCTAACTGCATTTAATCCTGTCTACTGATCTCTGGGTACTAGGTACGTTTACCTTCTAGCTTAAGTACACAAATACAAATAATGTTTAACAAACAGTTAAAGAATAACCATTCCAAGCATTGCTTGGCAGTTAATTTTCAGTCACCATCACTGGTGCATTCTTCACGGCAACACCCCTACCAATCAGAATTCACTTTCCAACCAGTCAGCACACTCTTCACAAACAGTATAAATTGCTGTCTTCCCCCTATTTTGGTATTCTTGCAAAGTTTCCTGACGAGTGCAAGAGTCAACTACTTTGGTGTGAGACTGGAGTCGGACAACAGATTTCCTTCCCTAAAGGACATTAGCGAACCAGTTGCGTTGTTAATTCAACAGCTTCATGGGGGTTCTTTTTACTAATGGTTTATACTTACTTAAACTAAATTCTAAAGTTACCATGGTGAGATTTGAATTCACCTTCTTGTCGGACAATTAGTCCAGGCCTCTGGTTTACTAGGTCAGGAACATAACCACTACGCCATCATATCAATGTTGGAAGCAGTAATTCATTGTACATGAGCATTTGATGGAAAAGGCCCATAATTCACACACACAGACTACAGAAACCATTTAAAACATGTTTCTCATTGCCCAGAGGAATGAGGAATAGGATGACCCCTAACCCTTAACCTACCCTCAATCCTGGCACTCCCACTCCACCAGTAGGGATTTAATCTGCCAAATGATTGTAATTAAAGAACGTTAAATCTTCATGGAGCTGTTTAATGTGTTGTTGGCTGATTTCAACCAGCTTGCAGAGCACCTGGGTGAGGAGAGGAGAGAGAACTTGGCAAAGTGACAAAATGCAGGACTCGAATGCAAAGATTCAAAGGAATTCCTGGCAATTCATAGCAGCAGCAATGGTGCACAAATAAAATATGGAGATAATATTAATAAATTGTAGCACTAAAGCAACCCGGAGTTCACGGCACAAGAATGAGTATCGTGAAGTACATTATCAAGACAGCTCAAATCATTTGGTTCAATACCATCATGTGTCATTGCAGAGTCACGTGATGTAATGTCATTGCAGAGTCACATGGTGTAGTGTCATCGCAGGGTCACATGGTGTAGTGTCATCGCAGGGTCCCATGACACAGTTGTTACAACCAGGATGGTAGGAGTGGGTGAATTATCGAGCCCCACCACTCTGCAGGCCGTACCAGTAATTTAAATGTTCAATTTTCTCACCGAAATGGCCATTGTGTTCCAATACTTTGAGTACCCAGAAGAAAGGAAAGTCTGACCAGGCTCCTTTCAAAACAAAAAAGCAGAGTATTACTTAAATGGGGAACAGCTGCATAATTCTGAGATACAGAGGGATCTAGGGTGTTCTAGTTCATGAGTCAAAAAAGGTTAGTATGCAGGTATAGCAAGTAATTAAGAAGGTTAATGGAACGTTATCCTTTATTATGAAGGGGATTGAACATAAAAGTAAAGGTGTTATGCTCTAGTTATACAGGGCATTGGTGAGACCGCACCTCAATTATTGTGTGCAGTTTTGGTCTCCTTATTTAAGGAAGGATGTAAATGCGTTGGAGGCGATTCAGAGGATGTTTACTGGATTGATACCTGGAATGAGTGGGTTGTCTTATGAGGAAGGGTTAGACAGACTGGGCTTGTTCCCACTGGAGTTTAGAAGAGTGAGGGGTGATTTGAATGAAGTATATAAGATCCTGAATGGCCTTGACAAGGTGGATGTCGAAAAGATGTTTCCTCTTGTGGGTGAGTCCAGAACTAAGGGGCACTGTTTTAAAATTAGGGGTCACCCTTTTAGGACAGAGATTAGCAGAATTTTTTTCTCAGACGGTTGTGCGACTTTGGAACTCTCTGCCTCAGAAGGTGGTGGAGACGGGGTCATTGAATAGTTTTAAGACAGAGGTAGATAGATTCTTGTTAGGCCAGGAAATCAAAGGTTATCGGGGTTAAATGGGAATGTGGAAATTGAAACACAAGAAAATCGGCCATGCCCTTATTGTATGGCAGAGCAGGCTCGAGGGGCCAAATGGCCTACTCCTGTTCCTATTTCTTATGTTCTTATGTTTCAAAAACTCAGAATGATTAATTTATTTTAAAACAAAACTTCTTTTAACAAGCTGCAAGCACTGGTTAACACACAATTGTAATCGGAAAATATAACTATCCATCTCTTCCTAAAGAATTCCCCCAGTACGCACACACACATACAGACAAACAAAGGACAAACAGATAGTCTCCCGCTGCAGAGAT
This sequence comes from Carcharodon carcharias, assembly GCF_017639515.1. Taxonomy (NCBI): domain Eukaryota; kingdom Metazoa; phylum Chordata; class Chondrichthyes; order Lamniformes; family Lamnidae; genus Carcharodon; species Carcharodon carcharias. The sequence continues at coordinate 252,533,490 of NC_054467.1, read as the reverse complement.
GGGCTTTGGAGGATGAATGTTATAAAATAAAGAATAAAGTCTGCAGGGTCTCGATACTGTCGACCTGGAGTTCTCTCGTGTGAAGACATAACACTTGGCTGGTCCCAGTAGATGTCTGGAAGTTCTCACCAGCCGGTCATGGCCTTGCAGGTCCAAATGCAGACGAATGACACTCAAGTGAGGGTTCTCTGGCTACAGGTTGATAACCAAACACAATTTCAGGCATGGTAGAGGGAGGGAGCTGGTTAAGGTAGCTTTCCTTCCTCAGCTTGTTCCCCAACAAGGCTGAAAGCAAAACCACAGGTTCAAATTTAATATTTGCCTCTGCCATGTGATTGCCTTTTTGTCTTCCAGCTTTTCATTAATTAAAGTTCTTTACAGTTCAAAACAAACAAAGAAACAACTCCTTCTCAAGTACCATATAGCTCAGGTGAGTTCTTGGAAGAGCGCTGCTTGTTGACAGTTCCAAGGTGAACTTATGATCTTTTTAAAAAAATCCCAAGCTAGCATCCAGATGTATAGTTAATGCCAAGTCCTTCCATTTTATAAAAGAAAAATTAACTCTTGAAATATATGATTCTAACAGTGTCATCGCAGTTAAATGGCACAGCGTCATGGCAAAGTCACATGGCACAGTATTCCTATTGTGAAAATCACATGAAACCTTGATACTGCAATAGTAACATGGTAGTCACGTGTTAGAGTATTACTGCAACATGGTCACACACCACAGCTATGCTGAGAATTTCTCTAAATCTGGAGACAAGGTCCAACCTGAAGCTGAACCAAAGAGGATTAAAGTCTCATGCAGGCGTGATTGAAATGATTTGCTTTGGTAAATACCATCAGTCACCTGCTAGATGCATCTGTGAACCGCAGGCTGATAGGCTGAATTTTGTTCTCTCTGTGGTAGCTTGGAATGAGACAGAGGGATTGATTTTCACAGCCGAGGTGCGCTTTATCTATGGTGGTGGATTTGGCTAAAGGTCGCCTTTCAAGCAAATGCCACAGAACTGTCACACCCCCCCCCTTCCTAACACTGCAGCGGCTGTGCCTGCACCTAACAGTAGAGATCATAGATAGCAGCAGGTGTTCACAATCCATTTTAAGTGACATAATACTTGGCTGGCAACTCTGCTCTTTAGCTTTCACTAAAGAACACACAAATATTGGGATTCCCATTGGGCCATGTTGCCCAAGTTGGAGTTACAGAATGATACAACACAAAAGAAGGTTATTCAGCCCATCAGTCCAGGAACATCAAAATGCTAAAAACAAGGATGAGCCTTGTTCAGCCCCTTGAGTCTACTTCACCACTCAATTGGATGACAGCTGATTTTTACCTCAGCTCCATTTGCCCACCTTCGCTCCATGTCTTTCAACTCTCAGCCAAGAAAAGTCGATCAATTTATAAATTCCAGTTGAGGCAATTAAATATATCTCTGCCTGAACACTTGTCAACAAAGACCACGAAAATTAAGCTGACTCAAAAAGACCATTGGTTCACGTGATTACCTAGCTCTCAAATCACATTTTATTATTCAGTTGTGAAATCAAATTCAATAAATCTTGTAAATTACGAGGCGGCAACAAAGCAAAACAAAGAGCTAAAACAACCATGAAAGCTGTCAGATTGTTGCAAAAACGCAGCTGGTTCCCCAGTGTTCTTGTGTCCTTCTGAGACATAAACCCACTGTCCTGAACCAGTCTGGCCTACGCTTGACTCCAGTACTCATTCAGGATGATGGCTTCAATACTCTCAAGGCAACTAGGGATGGGATAAAAACAAAAAACTGCGGATGCTGGAAATCCAAAACAAAAACAGAATTACCTGGAAAAATTCAGCAGGTCTGGCAGCATCGGCGGAGAAGAAAAGAGTTGACGTTTCGAGTTCTGTGGAAGGGTCATGAGGACCGAAACGTCAACTCTTTTCTTCTCCGCCGATGCTGCCAGACCTGCTGAGTTTTTCCAGGTAATTCTGTTTTTGAACTAGGGATGGGCCTGGCTGAGTTGAGGCCACAGATCAGCCGTGATTGAATTGAATGTGTTACGATCCCAGCTGATGTTAACACTGGGCAAGTCAGATCCCAGAGTGAAACCTGGCTTGATAGATCCTAACTTTGTTTTTTTTTAAAAAAAGCATGGAGAAAAGTTACTGAACAAATTCACAGGAGACTGCTGATGAGCTTTTAACACAAAGAATAAAATATTTATTAAACAAGGAAAATGAACTGTATTACACCAGACAAAAAGGTTGGAAAGATCTCAATACAAGCACAAGAACATGATTCTAATTCCCACTATTCCTTTACCCCAGCAATATAAAGGCACTTATAAATTCAGATAGATCAGCAATTTATGATAACTATCTTTTTTTAATTCATTCATGGGGTGTGGGCATTGCTGCCTAGGCCAGCATTTATTTCCCATCCCTAATTGCCATTGTTCAGAGGGGATTTTTTTTTAAAGCGTCAAACTGTGGGCCTAGAGCCACATGAAGGTACGACCAGGTAAGGATGGTAGATTTTCTTCCCTAAAGGACATTAGTGAGCCAGATGGGTTTTTGCAACAATTGGCACATGATCATCGTCAGACTTTTAATTCCATATTTTTATCGGATTCATATTTTCACCAGCCTGCCATTGTGGGATTTGAGTCCAGGTCCTCAGAAAATTAACCTGGGTTCCTGAAATACAAGTCCGGTGTTAACACCACTATGCCACTGCCTCCCCAAAAGTCTGAGTTCATGTGAATTAACAGACAAACGGTGGTCAGATGCCCACACTCCAAAATAAATGACATTTGCGACCAAAGCAAATTCCATGTATTTCTCAACAGCCCACCCAGATAGTTGTCACATTGTGAGCCAACCAGTATTAAGGAAACGTTGCCTTTCTCACAAGGATTTCCAATCCCCACATCTGAAGAACTTCCCATTTGGACGGCTACAATAATTGCCTACCTCGCAGGGTCTCAATCTCGCTTTCCGAGATCCCTTTCCCCTGGATCTCTAAGGACACCCAAGCTTCACCTTCCGAGCACACTTCCAGATCTTCGGCTGCGCCGAACAGAACACCATGGCTCCAAAAGGTAAGGAGTCACCAATCTTCGGCTGCCTCCTTGGATGTTCAGAGCTCCTCGCAAGTCAGCTTCGCTTCAAGTCTGTTCCTTGCTGCTCTCTCGTTACCTCAGAGCTTAATGCTCTGCTTCTTTATTTTCTCTTGACTTCTGGGAACTCTGCCTGTCTCTCTCCCGGTTTGCTGCTCCCGGGCAAACCTTCTGTGGAATGGCACTCTGGTTCAGATCACCTGACCAGTATCTCACAGTGTTTCGTTTCTTTACATCTGTGCAGTCGTGCAGTGGTGGCGCGGCCTAAAGACGGTAAAAGACACCAACTGAGCATGTACGGCCACTTCCCCTCAGGCGCATGCGCAGAAGGACAGAGGTCCCCTGGGAATAGGAGTTTCCGACCTCCGAGGTAAGTATTCGAGTTTCGTGACAAATGGCGGAGCGGTCTGAAGGGGCTGAATTTGTTGGACAGGGTAGCACAGTGGTTATGTTACTGATGCATATTCACATAGCAATTAGTTCCTAGCTTTTTATGAACAGCCCAACCATCTCCATCTGCTCCATCAACGACCTGACTTCCATCATAAGGTCAGAAGTGGGGATGTTCGCTGATGATTGCACAATGTTCAGCACCATTCGCGACTCCTCAGATTCTGAAGCAGTCCAAATGCAGCAAGACCTGAACAATATCCAGGCTTGGCCTGACAAGTGGCAAGTAACATTCGCACCACACAAGTGTCAGGCAATGACTATCTCCAACAAGAGAGGATCCAACCATCACCCCTTGATGTTCAATGGCATTACCATCACTGAATACCATCACTATCAACATCCTGGGGGTTACCATTGACCAGAAACTGAACTGGACTAGCCATATAAATACTGTGGCTACAAGAGCAGGTCAGAGGCTAGGAATCCAGCGACAAGTAATCCATCTCCTGACTCCCCAGAGCCTGTCCACCACCTATAAGGCCCCTGCACGCTGACACAAAGATTCTGGCCCATACATTTCAATCAACCTCTTATTCTTCTAAACTCCAGCGGATACAAGCCCAGTCAGTCTAACCTTTCCTCATAAGACAACCCACCCATTCCAGGTATCAGTCTGGTAAACCTTCTCTGAACTGCTCCCAATGCGTTTACATCCTTCCTTAAATAAGGTGACCAAAACTGTCTACAGTACTCCAGATGTGGTCTCACTGGTGCCCTGTACAACTGAAGCATAACATCCATACTCTTGTATTCAATCCCCCATGAATAAATGATAACATTCTATTAGCTTCCCTAATTACTTGCTGTACCTGTGTACTAGCCTTTTGTGATTCATGCAGCAGGAGACCCAGATCCATCTGCATCTCAGAGCTCTGCAATCTCTCAACATGTAGACAATATGCTTCTCTTTTATTCTTCCTGCCATATGGACAATTTCACATTTTCCTACATTAAACTTCATCTGCCAGGTCTTTGCCCATTCACTAAACCTATCTATATCTGTTTGCAGCCTCCTTATGTCCACTTTTCAACTTACTTTCCTACCTAATTTTGTGTCATCAGCAAATTTGGCAACAATCCCATCCATCCCTTCATTCAAGCCATTTATATAAATTGTAAACAGTTGAGGTCCCAGCACTGATCTCTGTGGCATGCCACCCATTACTTCTTGCCACCTGAAAAAGATCCACTTATGGCTACTCTTAGCTCCCTATTAGCCAGCCAATCTTCTATCCATGTCAATATATTACCCCCTATACGATGAGCTTTTATTTTCCGCAATAATCCTTGATGCAGCACTTTTGAAAACCTAACCAGCATACGCCCAGAGGTTCCCCTTTGACCACAGCAGATGCTACTTCCTCAAAGAACTCCAATAAGTTGGCTAAACATGATTTCCCTTTCACAAAACCATGTTGACTCTACCTGATGGCCTTGAGCTGATCCAAGTGCTCTGCTATAACTTCTTAAATAATAGCTTCTAACATTTTCCCTATGACAAATGTTAAGCTAACTGACCTGTAGTTTTCCGCTTTCTGCCTCCCTCCTTTTTGAATAATGGAGTTACATTTGCTATCTTCCAATCGAATGGAACCTTCCCTGAATCTAGCGAGTTTTGGAAAATTAGAACCAATGCATCAACTATCTCACTAGACACTTCTTTTAAGACCCTAGGATGAAATCCACCAGGACCTGGGCACTTGTCAGCCCACAGCTCCAACAATTTACTCAGTATCACTTCTCTGGTGACTGTAATTTTCCTGACTTCCTTCCCCACTTCCATGTCTTGATTTATAGCTGCTTCTGGGATGTTGCTTGTATCCATTATAGTGAAAGCTGATGCAAAATACCTGTTCAATTCATCTGCCACCTCCTTATTTTTCATTATTAATTCTCCAGACTCACTTTCTATAGGATCAACGCTCACTTGTTAATTCTTTTCTTTTTTAATTAAGTATAAAAACTCCTACTATCTTTACATTTCTGGCTAGCTTCCTCTCATACTCTACTTTTTTCCCTTCTGATTAGTCTTTTAGTCATTCTTTACTGCTCCTTATATCCTGTCCAATCTTCTGGCCTTCCGACTTGCACAGATAATTGCACAATTATTTATTTTTCTTTAAATTTGAAACTATCTTTAACCTTTCTCATCAACCAAGGATGGTGTGTCCGTCCCTTGGACATTTTCTTTCTCACTGGAATGAATCTATTCTATGCATTCTGAAATATCCCCTTACATATTAGCCACTGCATCTCTATTGACCTATCCCCTTAACCTAATTTCCCAAATCACTTTCACCAGCTCAGCTTTCCTGCCTTCATAATTGCCCTTATTTAAGTTTAAAAACTTAGTCTCAGACCCACTTCGCTCTCCCTCAAACTGAATATAAAATTTGATCATGTTATGGTTGCTGCTACCTAGGGGCGCCTTCACTATGAGTTCATTAATTACTCTGATCTCATTGCACAATACCAGGTCTAGTATAGCCTGTTCTCTGGTTGGCTCCAGAACATGCTATTCCAAGAATTATATCAAGAACATTCAATGTACTCCTCATCTAAGCTATCTTAGACCATCTGACTTTTCCAGTCTATATGTAAATTAAAATCTCCCATTATTATTGCTGTGCTTTTCTGACACACTCCAATTATTTTTTCCTTTATGCTCAACACTACCATGTGGTTACTGTTAGGGGGCCTGTACACAACTCCCACAAATGACTTCTTGCCTTTACCATTTCTCATCTCTACCCAAACTGTTTCCAGATTTTGGTTTCCTGAACTTAGATCATCCCTGTCTATTGTGCTAATACAATCATTAACTAACAGAGCCACTCCTCCACTTTTTCCTTACTTCCTGCCCTTCTTAAATATCCTGTACCCTTCAATATTCATGTCCCAAACCATGTCCTTCTGCAGCCAAGTCTCCATAATGGCTATCAAATCATAGTTATTTGTTTCTATGTGTGCTCTCAGCTCATCTGTTTTGTTTTGAATGCTACGTGCATTCAGATACAGAGCTTTTAATTTTACCTTTTTATTCTTTTCATAACCACTAGTTTTATCTGTTGATTTATTATTAGATTTGTATTCTCTATCCCTTCCTGTCACCGTCTGTTTTTCATTTCTTGTAATCATACCTTTCTCCTTGGCCTTGCCTCTACTCTTTGGTTTACCACACCTTCCCAGATTTGATCCCTTGCCCCCACTATTTAGTTTAAAACTCTCTCTACTTCCTTTGTTATGCAGCTCACAAGAACAGCAGTCCCAGCACAGTTCAGGTATCGACCATCCCAATGGTACAGATCCCAATTTCCGCAGTGCTGGTGCCAGTGTCCCACGAACTGGGACCCACTTCTCCTACATCAGCCTTTGAGCCACGCAATCATCTCTCTAATCTGATTTGTCCTATGCCAATTTGCAAGTGGCTCAGGTAATAATGCAGAGATTATGACCTTTGCGATTCTACTTATTAATTTGGTGCTTAGGTCCACATACTGACTTTGCAGAACCTCTTTCTTTGTCCTGCTTATGTCGCTGGTACCTACATGGACTGCAGCAACTGGGTTCTCCCTCTCCAACTCCAAGTCCCTCTCCAGCCCTGAGCATATGATCTGCACACTGGCACTAGGCAGCAGCACAGGCATCTGGACTCTCGCTCTTTGCTGCAGAGAACAGTCTCACTATACTGTCCCCTATTACCACTACTTTCCTTTTTATTCTCCCAACTTGGATGCCTTCCTGTACCATGGTGTCATGGACAGTTAGCTCCTGCAGCCCCCACTCTCATCCAAACAAGCTGAAAAAACCTCAGATCTGTTGGACAATTGCAGAGGCTCACATTCCTGCCTTCTGAGTCTCCTTACCTGCCTCACTTACAGTCACACCCTCGTCCGTGACCACTGACCTGATCAGAAGACCCTGTCCTAAGAGGTGTGACTACCTCCTGGTACAAAGAATCCAGGTAACTTTCCATCCCCTTGATGCATTGCAGTGTCTGTAGTTCAACCTCCAACTCATAAACTCTGACCTGAAACCCCTCAAACTCCAAATACTTACTGCAGATGTGCTTGGCCTGGATCAAACTGGCATCCAGGAGCTCCCACATGTTCCAGTGAGATGTCATCTCCGATAGACCACAACTGCTGTACTGCTGACTGTATTTGCTGTATATTATCAGGCCATCCCTGGATCACTTACTGAGAGAGCATCTGTATCTCTTTGGTCTGGAATTTCCATGCCAGCCAGTGGCGGGCGCATTCGGTGGCGTGAGCGGAGAAAATGGGGTGATAAGTTTCACAATGGTGTGAAACCAGTTTGCGTTTGACAACTCAGTACTGCCAGCAGACATCCGGAACCTCATTGTAATACATCAGGATATCATTATAAGGCCACCCATCGGACTCAATCTTCTGTTCGGCGAGCAGGAAGTGAGGCTTACTTGCCGGCGTGTAAAATGACACATGGTGATATCGGCCATGCGTCCTGAAGTCTCCCCGCAACACTTAGATTTTCAGTTCAGCGGGTGCAGAGCCAATTCGGCTGTGTGCCTGCCAAACTGTCAAAGGCCTATTACGGCCATTAATAAAGTAATTAACATGATTAATGGACCTGCCTTAAGGTTGGCGGGTAGGCCAGGAGCCTAAGCGTGCCTCTGAAAAAACAGGAAACCTCATTCACAGACAGGATGAGGTTTCATGAAGGTATTAAAATTTTTATAAAAAGTTTAAATAAAAGAAATTGACATGTCCCAGCTCATGTGACAGTGGACATGTCAGTAAGCTTTTACCCCTTCTTTACTGAAACTTTCAAACCAGAGCCGATCTCCCCAAAGCAACACTTTGCCTCAGGGAGATCTGTGCGCTCTTCCGTGCACATGCATGAAAGAGAGCACTCCTAGCTCAGGGAATCCACACCCCCCCACCCGCACAGGGAGCGCATAGCGCTTCCTGGTGGATGTCACACTGGGCGGGCCTTAATTGGCCCACCCACGTAAAATGGTGGTGCGCCCGTGACTGGGGGTGCCGATCGGGAACCTGATTTGGGGGCCTGTGTCTGGTATATTTTACAAGGGATCCCAAAAGCCAGGTTAATTGAATTGGCAAGTAAATTAAGCATAGGATTGCCTGCCAAAGCTAGGAAGGCAGGGATGACGAAGAGATGGCACAGCATTTGAAATTGGAAGGAATACCCAAGAGACCGAGTTCCCCAAGGGGTGGTTCACTGGAATGGACACAAATTCAGTTGCAAATAAAAAAATTGGAACTAAAGGCAGCACAAAAGGAAAGAGGATGGGCATTTCAAAGGGAGTTAGAAATGTCAAAGTTAGAAAAGGAGGAAAGAGAAAAAGAGAGGGAATTCCAGTTTAAAATGCTGTCAGTTAAAAACGAGACACCAGTAGGTGAGGGAGGACTTATTTCCAGATCAAAACCCAGTGGGGAGATATTTAAATTTGTACAAGCTCTTCAAGGTTTGATGAAAGGGATGTTGAAGCATTCTTCATTTCATTTGGGAAGATAGCTGAGCACATGAACTGGCCAAAGGAAAACTGGACATTGCCGATTCAGTGCAAATTGACAGGTAAAGCACAGGAAATTTATGCTTCACTGCAGGGGAGGTTTCTAGGGATTATGATGTGGTGAAAAAGGCCATTTTGAGTGCATACGAGTCAGTCCCTGAAGCATACAGACAAAAGTTTGAAATTTAAGGAAACAGCCTGAGCAAACTTACAGTGAATTTGAAAGGATTAAGCAAAGTAGTTTTGACGGGTGGATACGAGCATTAGGAGTTGAAACAGCCTATGAAGTTCTAAGAGAGACCATTCTCCTGGAAGAATTTAAAAACTCTTACCTTCTGTAATAAGAACCTATATTGAAGACCAAAGGGTTGCTACTGCTGGACAGGCAGCAGTAATGGCTGATGATTATGAGCTGATCTATAAAACTAAACCTTTTGTCCATCACCCCATAAATGTGAAAAGGATGGATAGTGGGGGAAAGGAAGGCAAGTAGCCAGGGTAAAGAATGGATAGCTGGGAATACCTCTAGATCTCCTCCCCAGATCAGGCAGGAAGGTACTGAGGATGGAGGTGAAACTTGAAGGCCTAAGTGTTTCCATTGCAACAAAGTGAAGCACATTTATTCTGAAGGCTGGAAGCTACAAGGGAAGCCCATGGGACTTACTGGAGTTCGTAAGAATGAGTCCAAAAAGGGAACTCAAAAAGAAAATGCAACAGATCAAATTGTAGCTTTAACTACAAATAAGGGTCTGGCGGTAAACACTGCTGTGAATGCAAGTGAAGTGAATAAGATAGATAAGCAATATAAAGAGTTTCTATCCAAAAGGAAGGATAACCCCTTTTTCATCAAATGATGCTGGTAAGCCCATAACTATATTAAGGGACACAGGAACTACTCAAACTCTTCTGCAGGAGAAGGACCTAGTTTTCCCTCCAGAGAGTTCAAAGAAAGCTGAAGTATTGGAAAATGGGATAAGTGGAGAGTATGTCCTGGTTCCACTGTACAAAATGCAATTGGATTGTGATTTGTTGCCTGGATCGGTGGCTATGGGGGTGGTTAAGAAATTAGCCGTGGATGAAGTTGATTTACTCCTGTGGAATGATTTGGCAGGAGTGAAGGTTATGGTTTCGCCTATAATTACGGAAAGTCCGAGAGAGGCTAAAGCGACAGAGCAGTTACAAGAACAAGTTTCTGGTATTTTTCCATCGTGTGTGGTGACCAGATCAATGGCTAAACAAATTCCATCGCCAGAAGTCAAAGTAATACCACAAGCAGATGTTAGACTAACCGAAAATTTCTTTAAGGATGAGGATAATTCAAAGGAAGTGTTGGGAGGGTCTTCATTATTTGAGGCTCAGAAAGCAGATCCAGAGTTAAACAAGTTAGCAAAGTCAGCTCACACTGGAGCTGAGGCAGAAGGAGTTCTGGAGTACCATTACATTAAAAACGGAGTTTTCATGAGGAATTGAAGACACCCTTACAGATCTGCGGATGAGGAATGGATGGTTGTTCATCAGATAGTGGTACCGCCCAAATATCGTAAGGAAATATTGTGAATAGCACATTAAATCCCTATGGCAGGGAATGGGTTATGTAGGAACGGGGAAAACCCAAGCATCGATAAACAGGCATTTTACTTGGCCAAGACTTCATAAGGATGTGGTACAACTTTATAAAATATGTCATACATGTCAGGTAGTAGGTAAACTTCAACATGTAATCAAACCAGCACCTTTAATACCCATACCAGTTTTTGAAGAAACATTCAGTCAGGTATTAGTAGATTGTGTAGGACCATTACCCAAAACAAAAGCAGGACATCAGTGTATCCTCACAATCATGGATATGACAACTCAATTTCCAGAAGCTTTTCCTCTAAGACAATTACAGCTAAGGTGGTAGTGGAAAAGTTAACTCAGTTTTACACTCCTTATGGTCTACCAATTGAAATACAGTCTGACGAAGGTTCTAACTTCATGCCTAAAATTTTCCAGGACATGATCAACAGTTTGGGTATCAAACAACTATCACCCAGAGACTCAGGGAGCTTTAGAGAGATACCATCAGACTCTCAAAACCATGATTAAAACCCATTGCCATGAATAACCAAAGAATTAGATTTCTTATTATTTCCTACCAGAGATTCTCCGAATGAATCTAGTCCATTGGATTTAGTCCATATGAATTGACCTACGGTTATGAAATAAAAGGTCCATTAAAAGTGATTCAGGAACAGTTCCTAAAGCAGAAAGGCAAATCTTCCATGTCTATGTTTCTAGAAAGACTCACAGGAGCATGTAAAGCATCTTGAGAGCATTTAAAAATTTCCCAAGCCAAAATAAAAGAACTACAACTAGAATGTCCCAAGCAGGAGATGAAGTATTGGTTTTATTACCTTTGCAGAGTCCCTGAAAGCAAAATTCAGTGGCCCTTACGAGATAGTTAGAAGGGTTAATAAAGTAACTTATCTGATAGATACTCCTGAGCGTAGGAAGAAGAAATGGTTATGTCACATAAACATGTTGAAGCAATATCATCGCAGAGAAGGTGATAAGACAGAGTAAATGTGCAAGGTGGTAGGAGTAGTGGAGGATGACAGACGGTAAGGGCAAGGTAGAAAGAGAAGTAGACAGTGCCCAAGGCGAGAGCCTCCTACAGTTAGACGAGGCAATATGACAATACTGGAATAGTTAGACACTGTGTTCTCATACTTAGAGGAAGGGCCAAGGGAAGACCTAATAAGGTTACTTAGGACGTATAAGGGAATTTGTCAGGATACACCTGGATGTACTATGTTAGCTAAACGTGACGTGGACGTAGGAGACTCAGTGCCAATAAAACAGCATCATTTTCGGTTGAGCTCAGGAACACAAGCTCGGTTAGAAACAGAGATCCAATATATGCTGGACAATTAACTGATTGAGCCTAGCCAAAGTGGCTGGAGTTCACCGGTAGTATTAGTTCCTAAGCCAGGTGGATCCATTAGATTTCATATAAACTACAGGAAAGTGAATGTAATAATGAGGATGGATTCATACTCAATTCCTCGGTTAGAAAGTTGCATCTATAGGATTGGCAGTGCCGCATTTCTTTCTAAAATTGATCTTTTGAAGGGGTGCTGGCAAGTGCCATTAACATAAAGGACTAAAGAAATATCCGCCATTTTTACACCAAGTGGATTGTATCAATGTCTAGTCATGACATTTGGGTTTAAAGGTACCCCAGCTACATTTCAGTCATAGCTGAAGTATCTAACTGTGTGGTTTATTTAGACAATGTCGTAATATATAGTAACACATAAGAAGAATATGTAAAGCACTTAGAGGACTTGTTTAAGCAGTTGCAGTTGGCTGGCTTAGTCATAAATCTTGCCAATGGCAAATTTGCAAAAGCAAGGGTGACTTAACTATCATATCATAGGACAAGGGTAAGTGTTGCCAAGAAGAGCAAAAGTGAACACTAATAGAATTTCTAAAACTAAATGAGAAATCCTGAGATTTTTGGGAATGTATGGGTTTTATTGAAACTTTGTGCCTAACTTCAGCACAATAGCTGTACCTCTCACTAAATTGTTAAGAAAACAGGCAAAAGTGGTATGGTCAGCAGAATGCCAAGCACCCTTTGAAAAGCTGAAGGCAATCATAATAAATGAACCGGTGTTGGCCACTCCTGATTTTACCAGACCTGGTGGTAGGTGCAGTCCTATTACAAGATGATAAATTAGGGATAGAGAAGCCAGTGGGATACTTTTCCAAGAAGCTAAATTAATATCAGAGGAAGTACTCTACAGTAGAAAAAGAGACTCGAGCATTGTTGTTGCCTCTTCAACATGTTGAAATTTATGCCCAACATGATAACAAAGGATCACTAATCTACACTGACCATAATCAAAATGTGAGACTGTTTAGATGGAGTCTATTGTGTCAACCATTCAATGTAAAGATTGTTCACACTGCCGGCAAAGATAATGTGACGTGGATGCATTATCCCGGGTGTAGAATACTAAAGTAAGTTAAAGGGGTAAGAAATGCTGAAGATTGTACAAGATTGTATTGGGGGAGGAAGGATGAATGGAAGTAAGTCTCATGTTTTGTTGTGTATATGTCATATACCTTATGATGGATTTGAAATGGGATTTTGAAATGGTATTTCATCTATTTTAAGGGTGGAAGTGTGGAAAGAACATACCTTTTTATTTTAGTTGGGCTTTTGTAAAGAACATATATTTTTATTTTCTGTTGGACTGTGGACTAAAATTACAATGGCTGCAGTTTTAAAAACATGTCCAGTGGAACAGGGTGTGAGATACATACAAGCAGTTCTGGAACAGAGTGTGCCATGAAAGACAGGATGGTGCCAGAAAGGAGTCCTGGACTAAGGGAGCTACATGGCAACAACACTTTAATTGGCCCCTGACCAGGTTTTGTTTGAGGGCAGTTCAGCAGAATAGCTCCTAGCCGGAAAGGAATAAGACCTAAAAACCCCTTTGTCCTCTGTGTAGAAGATTCCAGTAATTCCACAATAATAGCTAGCTAGCTTTTTCTCCTCATATCTCTATAACCTGCTCTCTCTCTAAAAATCCCTGTCAAGAGGCAAGGGGGAAAATCACTGCTAGAGACATTGAAAGGCAAGTGTTCATCCAGTGAACTAAATACCGAAAGTGCTGAAAGACCACCTCGTGTCATCAACAAGAACTGAAAGGAATTTGGAAGACATTGATCAAAATCCTGTACTTTGGAATTGGTGCTATTTAACTGTTTTATTCCACCCTTGAAATTCAAGTTTTTGTGTGCCTTACGTATCTTGTATGTGCGTATGTGTGTACTGGGACTTAAGAAGGGGTTGGGTTTAAGTTATAGAATTAGAAATTAGCAGATCATATTTGTTTCTTTCACCATAACTTAACGGCAGTTTGTTCAATAAACAGTTTTTTACTTATTAAGATTACAAACCTGGTGCTCATATTCAGTTAATCTAAATTAAAGTTATATAGAATTGGGGTAATCTGGTGGTTTGCTCAAACTTTTCACATTTGTTGCAGCTCAGGGAGCAGTGGGGCTTGATATTACAGTGCTCTATCCCCAGTAAGTCGTGACAGGGGGCGCATTTTGATCTGTGCAAGTGACCTCACAATGGTGAGGGCTGAGGAGGCAGTCCCCAGAGGAGATGAGGCCAGATGTGAGGGTATGTGAGTGAGAATGGGTGCTGATGTCCCTTGAGCTGGCAGCGAGTAAGATGCCAGTGAATGTGTGATGGGCCTGAGTATGTGAGTTTGGAGTGATGAGATGGTTGCCATACCCTGGCTGCATGGATAAGGTCATACATCCTCCATCTGCATTGGATAGCCAACCTCTTCTGTGCAACACTGGCACTGGTCACTGCTGCCATTGCCTACCAAGCCAGAGTGGTAATGTTGCAGTCAGGGTGGGGGCAGAGGACATCACAGTGGGGCCTCCACGGTGTCCAAAAGGTGCTCGAGGGCTGCAGTCTTCTTGCCTTTTGGGGCCATATCTTCTTTGCTGTAGCCCTGGGCTGGAAGCACTGAAAATGTGATGCCTGGTGTGATGGAGCGGCAAGGTGATGGCGTGGCCAACGAATGAGAGCCCACCCGGCATGGAAACTCCAGGAGTGCATAAATTTGGAATGATACAGCGTGGAAACCTGCCATGCGGTTGGCAGGTAAAATGTTGTTTTTCACGCCCGCTACCACACAGTGCAAACCTGGGATGATTCTTTGTCTTTGCTGGTCTCATCTCTAATTTGACTCAATTTTGGTGGCGTTATGTTCACTAGGTGATGAATCTTTAGACCTAGAACTTTATCTCATGTTTCGCCTGTGGTGACAACTGATATTGGGAATATGCCAGTGCCATTTCTCTTCCTGGCTTGTATTTCATATTGAAAATGTAACTCTGAGGTCTCAGATTAACCCCTGCAGCCTTGCTGACACTCTACACAGATTTTTCTTGTGGATCTCGAGTGACCAGGTTTTGTGTGAGGGCTCTCCATTAAGAACTTTCCTCCACAGAGATTTGTATGGAATTTCTCACATCCATACATGCCTGCCAAAAGGTCTCTTTCTATGTTAGCATATCTGGTCTCAGCTGATGTTAGAGCTTTGGATGTGAATGCTATCAGTATTCCCTGTTATACCAGGGCTGGTCCTAGTCCTTTTGTAGAAGCATCTACTTGCAGAGTGACAGACTTGCCTCCTCACATACTACTTGTCTGAATTTGTTGAAAGTCCTCTCATGTGACTCTGACCACAGGTGCTCAGCATCTTCTTGCATCAGCTCTTGTAGGTTTGCTGTGTGTTCTGACATGTGAGGTATGAAAGAACGCATGTACTGGATCAAACAAAGGAAATTTCTCAAGTCCTCTCTTATCTCTTTGGATTCCATCTCAGAGATAGCTGTAACATTTTCAGGACTTAGCTTGGGTAGTCAGCGTCATTGTCTGCCTACCTCTGCTACCTCCACCCCCATCTTCCTTTAGCAACTTGGGCTGCAAGCCATTGGGACCAGATAACTTATTTATCCTAAGAATAGCCATCCTTTCCAGTACCTCCTCCTCCTTTCAATTTTCACACCATCCATTGCCTCCACCATTTTTGCTTCTACTGATATTTTGTCAGATTCCTCTTCCTTAGTTAACACTGATACAAAGAACTCATTAAGTATTCTAGCCTTACCCTGTGTCTCTAAGCATATGTTACCCTCGTTGTCCCTAATAGGACCCACTCCATCTCTTTCTATTCATTTACTATTTATATGTTGGTAGAAGATATTTGGTTTCCTTTTATGTTGACGGCCATGCTAGGTGCATATTCTTTCTTTGTTAGTCGTGTTTTCCACTTCAACTCCCCTCTCAACCTTTTGCATTTCACCTGGTTTTAACTCAAAGCATTCATCTGGCATGTATCATACACCCTCTTTTTTGTTTCATCATAATCTCTATCACCTTCATCATCCAAAGAGCCTTTATTTTGGCTCACTTACCTTTCACCCTTGTTGGAATGTATCTAGCCTATACCTGAAGCATCTCTTCCTCAAAGATCACACTTTGTTACAGTTTTTCCAGTTCAGTCTCTGGTTCCATTTTACCCTGGCTAAATCTCCTCTTATCCCATTGAAATTAACCCTCTTCCAATTTAGAAGTTTGACTTTAGATTGCTCTTTGTTCTTCTCCATTACTGATCTAAACCTTATGATACAATGACCATTCTTACCCAAATGTTCCTCTGCAGACACTTGGTCCACTTGCCCCACCTCATTTCCCAGCAATGCTTCTTTTCTTGTTGGCCTCAGAATATACTGATCAAGAAAGTTCTCCTGAACACATTTCAGAAATTTCTCCCCCTCTCTAACATTATCCCAACTGATATTTGGGTAATTAAAGTCTCCCAGTTTCACCGCTTTTATAGTTCTTGCACATCTCTGTGAATTCCCTGCAGATTTGTTCCTCAATCTTTCGCTTCCTATTTGGAGGCCTCTAGAATACCCAAAGGGCAGAATTTTGTCAGTGATATGCTATTCCCGATGGTGGATCAGGAAGTGTATGCTCTCTTGTTCTTTGCTATTTCCCTCATGATTACAATTAAAATGTAAAATGATGGTGACATGCATGGGAGACACATGCAATATCATGGTGGGAGAAGCTTTTCAAAGGTGAAACCTGCTGACACTGATAATGCTGCAGCTACGGGCAGGCTATAAAAGAGCCAACAGGGCATCTCTGCATCACAGCCAAAACTAAACTGCCCAACTCCATTGCCATTAACAGAAGACTTATTGAGGGCATAAAGATGGCACAAAGATGTTTTTCAAATTTGAATTTCACTTGTAGATATTTCAAAGTACGTTGGTTTCATTTAATTCATGAGTGCATCATTGTTATTTGTTGAGACTAGCTTAGTCAGAGAGCTAAATGTACTGGTATGCCTCATGGTTGGCATACCTTGATGGTCGCAGGGGGGGAAGTTAGGGACATTTCCTTTATCATGGAAGAAACAATGTTGTGTTTTTTTGTTCAGTCTTTATTGACTGCTCATGTTAGTGTCCAGTGTTGTGCTCAGCGCTCTGGGACAAGGCTGAACTTGCAGGCTCAGCTGGCGCTTCTTTTCTATGCATTGTGAAGGACATTGACTGAGAGTACTGTCAATGGGGATAATTGAAATGATGTAGGTGAACTCAAAGCCTTGTAATGCCCCTGCCAACACCTGAGAAGCACCCACATTTGGAAAGTACTGGCAACATCCTTTAGGCCCCTCATTAGGCCTCAGACATATGTTTGTATTCTCTTGCTCCCTTCCCTTGTGCCAAACAGTTAAACAAGGAAAACCACTGACCTTATGCACAAGTGCACAAAGCCGACTGCTGCATGCCATCTTTAAACAGATATGAACCCAGTGTGACAAGAATCTTGTGTGCCGTTAACTTTACCTTGAATGTAGGACTTTATTAAAAAAAAATTCACAAATGTGTATTCATGGTAGGCAAATGTATTACAAGCCTGAACCCACCACAGGCTGGCCTGAGGCTCGACTCACCACACATTGCTAACTTTATTTTTGAAACTCAACCTACCATTGAGAAATTGAAATTTTAGCTCTCATCTAATTCAGTCCCCTCCACCCTCCACGTTTCCCACTCTTGCAAGCTCCATAAAATCCCCCCTGTCTAGTATCATGATCTTACAAACATACAAGCATATGAATTAGGAGCAGGATAGGGCACTCCACACCTCATACCTGTTCCGCTATTCAATGGCTGATCTGATTATAACCTCAACTCCACATTCCCACCTACCTCCTATAATCTTTCACCTCCTTGCAAATCAAGAATCTACCTACCACTGCCTTAACAATATTCAAAGACTCTGCTTCCACTGGCGTTTGGGGAAGTGAGTTCCAAAGCCTCCTTACCCTCAGAGAAAAAGAATTTCTCTTCATCCTTGTCATAAATGGGCGACTCCTTATTTTAAAACAGTGACCTCTAGTTCTAGATTCTTCCACAAGAGGAAACACCCTTTCCAGATCCACTCTGTCACGGCCCCTCAGGAGCTTATATGTTTCAATAAAGTCACATCTTACTCTTCTAAACTCCATTGGATACAAGCCTAGCCTGTCCCACCTTTCCTCATAAGACCCAGTCCAGGTATTAGTCTAATAAACCTTCTCAAAGCTGCTTCCAATGCATTTACTTCCTTCCTTAAATAAGGAGACCCGTACTGTACTGATCTACACAAGAAAGGGACTTTTTAAAGTGCACAGTCCATAAGGGAGCACGGTCCGTGAGGAAGACCTTGTCTGAGAAAGACAGAGACCGGATGAGTATAATTGGGAATTTGGTTCAAAGTGGGAATTTGGTGCTTAGGGGGAAAGGCATGCTTTAGGTTAGGTTTACTGCAACAAGTAAGGTGTGTTGAGTGGGGAGTTCAGTGAACAGCTCTTTTTCAGCCTCCAGCATTTGATTTTCACTTTGGTGCAGCAGAAGGAGCAGGTAAATCAGTAATTGGTATTATTAGAAACAATAAATTTTATCAGTATTGTAAAGTTTACTGGCAGTGCCAACACCTATTGGGAGGTGTCGGCTTTATTAACTATAAATTAAGTAGCAATAATTAATTAATTAACACATATTGGAGATGGCAGGGCAGTTGATGTTCTGTGATTGCTGGATGTGGAAACATCTTGATACCATGGTGATCTAGGGCAAACACATCTGCAGTATGTGCTTGTGGTTGGATAAACTTCGGCTCAGAGTTATTGAACTGGAGGCCGAGCTGCAGACACTGTGGCACATCAGGGAGGGGAAAGTTACCTGGGCTCTTTACTTCAGTAGGCAGTCACACCCCTTAGGATAGGGTCTTCTGATTTGGTCAGTGGTAAGGGACAAGAGGGCGTGACTGCAAGTAAGGCAGGTGAGGGGACCAAGAGGGCAGGAGCGAGAAAGGAATAATTGGCAATCTAGTTATATGAGGCCCCATGGGGATGAGCAACTATAATATGATAGAATTATTCATCAAGATGGAGAGTAATGTAGTTGATTCTGAGACTAGGGTCATGATTCTTAATAAAGGAAACTACGGTGGTATGAGGCGTGAGTTGGCTATGATGGATTGGGAAACGTTACTTAAAGGGATAAGGATGGACAGGCAATGGCAAACATTCAAAGAGCACATGGGTGAACTGGTGCAAAAGTAAAACAGGAAAGGTGGCCAAACCATGGCTTACAAGGGAAATTAAAGATAGTATTAGATGCAAGGAAGAGGCATACAAATTGGCCAGAAAAAGCAACAGGCCTGAGGATTAGGAGCAGTTTAGAATTCAGTAAAGGAGGACCAAGGGAATGATTAAGAAGGGGAAAATAGAGTACGAGAGTAAGCTTGCAGGGAACATAAAAACTTACTGTAAAAGTTTCTATAGGTATGTGAAGAGAAAAAGATTGGTGAAGATAAATGTAGGTCCCTTACAGTCAGAAACAGGGGAATTTATAATGGGGAACAAAGAAATGGCTGAGCAACTAAATACATACGTTGGTTATGTCTTCATAAAGGAAGACACAAATAACATACCAGAAATGTTGGGGAACACAGGGTTTAGTGAGAAAGAGGAACTGAAAGAAATTAATAGGGAAATGATGTTGGGGAAATTGGTGGGATTGAAGGCCGATAAATTCCCAGGGCCTGCTAACCTACATACTAGAGTACTTAAGGAAGTGGCCCTAGAAATAGTGGATGCATCAGTGGTCATTTTCTGATATTCTATAGACTCTGGAAAAGTTCCTACAGATTGGAGGGTAGTTAATGTAACCCCACTATTTAAAAAGGGAGGGAGAGAGAAAACAGGGAATTATAGACCAGTCAGCTTGACGCCGGTAGTGGGGAAAATTCTAGAGTCTATTGTAAAAGATTTAATAACTGAGCACATGGAAAACAGTGGCAGGATCAGACAGAGTCAGCATGGATTTATGAAAGGGAAATCATGCTTGACAAATCTACTGGAATTTTTTGAGGATGTAACTAGTAGAGTTGATGAGGGGGAGCCAGTGGATGTGGTTTATTTGGACTTTCAGAAGGCTTTTGACAAAGTCCCACATAAGAGATTAGTGTGTAAGATTAAAGCACATGGGATTGGGGATAGTGTATTGAGATGGACAGAAAACTGGAAACAAAGCGTAGGAATAAACGGGTCTTTTTCTGAATGGCAGGCAGTGACTAGTGGCGTGCCACAGGGATTGATGCTGGGACCCCAGTTATTCACAATACATATTAATGATTTAGATGAGGGAACTAAATGTAATGGGCAGAATTTTGCCCTTGGTTGGTGGGCGGGCCCCACCAGCTCAGCGGCAGGTGGGCAGCTGAACTCTGCCGGTGAAGTGGGGCCCACCGCCATTTTGAGTGGGCAGGCCAATTAAGGCCCACCCAGCGACTAGACCGATGGGAAGCGCGATGCGCTTCCTGTGCAGGGGGGTAGGGATTCCCCAACTGTGAAGGTGTGTTCTTTCGCTCTTGCGTGTGAAAAAGCGCTCTGCTCCCTGAGACTAAGTGCTGTCTCAGGGAGATTACTGACAGTCTAAAAAACTTTAAAAATAGGAAAATATAACAATTATTAACATGTCCCCTCATGTGACAATGTCACACAAGATGGGACATGTTAATAAGAAGCACATAAACTTTATTAAGGTCAGTGGATGAGGTTTCATGTATTATCAGAAGCCCGCTGGGGCTCCTAGCCTGCCTGCCAACCTTAAGGTTGGACGGGCAGAGCATTAACCTACCTTAATTATCCTGTCAATGGCCTCAATTGGCCATTGACAGGTCAGCAGGTGGACAGCTGATTTCGCTGTCCGCCCGCCTTCCTCAATATTTAAATGGACCGGGATGACGTTGGGGTTCCTTCCGATGTCATCCCACGCCGTTTTCCTGTCGGCGAGTGGGCCCCGCCCCCAAATCACCAACCAGAAAATTCAGGCCAATGTCTCCAAATTTGCAGGTGACACAAAGCTGGGTGGGAGGGTGAGCCGTGAGGAGGATGCAGAGATGCTTCAGTGTGATTTGGACAAGCTGAGTGAGTGGGCAAATGCATGGCAGATGCAGTATAATGTGGATAAATGGGAGCTTATTCACTTTGGTGGCAAAAAGAGGAAGGCGGATTATTATCTGAATGGCTATAAATTGAGAGAGGGGAATGTGCAACGAGACCTGGGTGTCCTTGTACACCAGTCGCTGAAGGTAAGCATGTAGGTGCAGCAGGCGGTAAAGAAGGCAAATGGTATGTTGGCCTTCATAGCCAGAGGATTCGAGTACAGGCACAGGGATGTCTTGCTGCAATTATACAGGGCCTTGGTGAGACCACACTTGGAATATTATGTGCAAGTTTGGTCTCCTTATCTGAGGAAGGATCTACTTGCTATAGAGGGAGTGCAGCGAAGGTTTACCCGACTGATTCCTGGGATGGCGGGACTAGTTAGGATTATATTCACTGGAGTTCAGAAGAATGAGTTAGGATCTCATAGAAACCTATAAAATTCTAACAGGACTAGACAGGGTAGATGCAGGAAGGATGTTCCCGATGGTGGGGGAGTCCAGAACCAGGGGTCACAGTCTGAGGATATGGAGTAGACCTTTTAGGACTGAGATGAGGAGAAATTTCTTCACCCAGAGAGTGGTGAGCCTGTGGAATTCGTTGAGGCCAAACATTGTATGTTTTCAAGAAGGAGTTAGATATAGCTCTTGGGGCGAAAGGGATCAAAGGATATGGGGAGAAAGCGGGAGCAGGCTATTGAGTTGGATGATCAGCCATGATCATAATGAATGGCGGAGCAGGCTCGAAGGGCCGGATGGCCTACTCCTGCTCCTAGTTTCTCCGTTTCTATGAGTGCAGGAGTGTGAGCCTCTGCAATTTCCCAACAGGTATGTGGTTCTCTCAGCATGTTTGGATGAGAGTGGGGGCTGCAGGGTGTATGAGCTGACTATTACACTGCTGTACAGGAAGCCATTCAAGTGTGGGGAGTAACAAGGAACGTAATGGTAATTGGAACAGTATAGTCAAAGAGATTGACACCATTCTCTGCAGCAAAGACCGTGAGTCTAGACGGCTGTGTTGTCTGCCCGGTGCCAGGGTGCAGTACATCTGCTTGGGACTGGAGAGGAACGTGCAGTGGGAGGGTGGGGATCCAGTCATCGTGGACTATGTAGGTACCATTGACATAGACAGGACAACACATAGTCACTGTGATGTGCTTGGCACTAAATTAAAAAGCAGAATGTTAAAGGTCATAATCTCTGGATTATTACCTGAGCCAGGTGCATTGGCATAGGACAAATCAGATTAGGGAGATGAATGCGTGGCTCAAAGACTGGTGTGGGAGAAGTGGGTTCTTGTTCATGGGGCACTGGCACCAATATTGGGGAAAGTGGGATCTGTACCATTGGGGTGGTCTAACCTGAACAGTGCTGGGACCAGTATTCTTGTGAGCTCCATAACTAAGGAACTAAAAAGGGTTTTAAACTAAGTAGTGGTAGCAAGGGATCAAATTTGGGAAGATGTGGTAAATCAAAGAGCAGACACGAGACAAAAGAGAATGGTTTTATTATGGGAATGGTAAAACAGGCTATGATAGGAAGGGATCGAGCACACAAATCTAATAGTAAGGCAACAGATGAGACTCGAGGTTGGCATGAAGCTATTAATGTATAAAATATTATTAGAAAATATGTTTTCTTTTAAAATAGAGGTTTAGTCTGTGGCTGTGTCTTAACTGGATTAAAGCCAGCTAGTCTGGGTGCTTTGATATATGTTAGTTTTGATATGTAAGGGAGATAATGTGTATTTGCATTTTTTGAATAGAGCATTCAAGAAATGGGGTGAAAACTGACACCTATCTAGCAGATACCAAGCAATCTGTTTATATTACTAATAAAATTGGTTCTATGAAAGGGGTTTCATTGTTAGAAGAGACTGAGAATTTACATTCAATGAGCTGTGCTAGGTATAACTTCAGCAGTTTTTGGGTGTGCAGAGCAGAGGCAATGTAAGATCAAAAGGCAGCTGTAAGCTTCCAACTGGCTCCACAGGAACCAAAGTGAAAAGATTTTGAATTCATATGGGGGGAAATGCTTTGCCTGGTGTTCGGTTAAGTCTATGTGTTGCTGTTGCCTTAATGGAGATTAGTTTGGGAATTTCTTAAAAGATATGATAGTAGTAATTTGAAGCCATGTGTAAATATATTTTAACCTGTGTAAATTAATAAAATGTTGCATTTAGTTTAATGTAAAACCTTGAGAACTAATGATCTGATTCCTGAATTTAGATTCACACCTCAAAAATAACACTTAAAATTATAGGTTATGACAGTTGTTTAAACTTTCCTTCTGGGATTTTTAAGTAACTCCGCTTTACCAACTGCATCGGTCATAATAAGGTTATAAAAAGCAAAAAAAGATTTAAAAAAAATAAAGGCTCTGTATCTGAATGCATGAAGTGTTTGGAACAAAACACATGGGGCAGAATTTTACGGTCCCATTTTGGTGGGGATGGGTCCATAAAATGCAGCGAGCCATTATAATCCCCACTGACTTCAGCGGGAACGTAAAATCCCACTGTCGTAAAATTCTGCCCATGGACTGAGAGCACACATAGAAATAAATAGGTATGAGTTGATTGCCATTACAGAGACATGGCAGCAGGGGGACATGGATTGGGACCTGAATATTGAAGGGTACAGGATATTTAAGAAGGACAAGAAGCGAGGAAAAGGTGGAGGGGGGGGCTTTGTTATTTAATGATGGTATTAGCACAATAGAGAGGGATGATCTAAGTTGAGGAAACCAGGATGTGGAAACGGCTTGGGTAGAGATGAGAAATGGTAAAC
This sequence comes from Carcharodon carcharias, assembly GCF_017639515.1. Classification (NCBI taxonomy): domain Eukaryota; kingdom Metazoa; phylum Chordata; class Chondrichthyes; order Lamniformes; family Lamnidae; genus Carcharodon; species Carcharodon carcharias. The sequence continues at coordinate 252,509,531 of NC_054467.1, read as the reverse complement.
ACAAGAAGTCACTTTTGGGAGTTGTGTATAGGTCCCTTAATAGTAACCACATGGTAGAATGGAGCATATAGACTGAAAAAAGTCAGATGCACAAAGATAGCCTAGATGAGGAGTTCATAGAATGTTTTTGGGATAGTTTCTTAGAGCAACATGTTCTGGAGCCAACCAGAAAGTAGGCTATACTAGACCTGGTGGTGTACAACAAGATGGGATTAATTAATGATCTCATAGTGCAGGCGCCCCTAAGTTGTAGCAGTCATAATATGATTGAATTTTACATTCAGTTTGAGGGGGAGAGGAAAGGGTCTGAGACAATGTTTTTAAACTTAAATAAGGGCAATTATGAGGGCATGAAAGCAGAGCTAGCTAAAGTGGATTGTTAAATTATGTTAAGGGATATGTCAATAGAGATGCAGTGGCAAATATTTAAGGGGATATTTCAGGATGCACAGAATAGATACATTGCAACGTGTAAGAAAATGTCCAAGGGATGGACACAGTCTGTGGTTATCTAGAAAGGTCAAAGATATTAACAAACTTAAGAAAAAGCGTATAATTGTGCAAAAACAGGTGGAAGGTCAGAAGATTGGACAGAATATAAGGTACAGCAAAGGATGACTAAAAGATTAATAAGGAGGGAAAAAGTTGAGTATGAGAGAAAGCTAGCCAGCAATATAAAAACAGATAGTAAGAGTTTCTATGAATACTTAAAAAAGAAACGAGTTAACAAAGCAAGTCTGGAGAATTGATCATGAAAAACAAGGATATGGCAGATGAATTGAACAGTTATTTTGCATCAGTTTTCACTAAAGAGGATACAAGCAACATCCCAAAAGCAGCTATAAATCAGGAAATGGAAGGGATGGTGAACTTCAGGAAAATTACAATCACCAAAAAAGTGGTACCGAGTAAATTGTTGGAGTTGTGGGCTGACACGTGCACGGATCCTGACGCACTTCATCGTTGAGCCTTAAAAGAAGTGTCAAGTGAGATAGTTGACACACTGGTTCTAATTTTCCAAAACTCCCTAGATTCAGGGAAGCTCCCATTAGATTGGAAAATAGCAATTGTAACTCCACTATTCATAAAGGGAGGGAGACAGAAAGTAGAAAACTATAGGCCAGTTAGCTTAACATCTGTCATAGGGAAAATCTTATAAGCTATTATGAAAGAAGTTATAGCAGGGCACTTGGATAAGCTCAAGGTCATCAGGCAGATTCCACATGGTTCTGTGAAAGGGAAATCATGTTTAACCAACTTATTGGAGTTCTTTGAGGAAGTAACATGTACTGTAGATAGAGGGGAACTGGTGATGTGCTGTACTTAGATTTCCAGAAAGTATTTCATAAAGTGCCCCATCAGTGGTTATTTTCTCATGGTATAGGGGGTAACATATTGGCATGGATAGAAGGTTGGCTGGCTAACAGGAAGCAGAGAGTAGGCATAAATGTGACTTTTTCAAGTTGGTAAGATGTAACGAGTGGTGTGCCACAGAGATCAATGCTGGGACCTCAACTGTTTACAATTCATATAAAAACTTGACTGAAGGGACGGATGGGATGGTTTCCAAATTTGCTGATGACAAAAAGATAGGTAGGGATGTAAGTTGTGAAGAGGACATAATGAAGCTACAAAAAGGTATAGGTTGGTTAAGTTAATGGGCAAAGATCTGGCAAATGGGGTATAATGTGGAAAAATGTGAAATTGTCCATTTTGGCAGGAAGAATAACAGAAAAGTATATTATCTAAATTGTGAGAGATTGCAGAGCTCTGAGATGCAGAGGGATCTGAGTGTCTTAGCACATTAATCGCAAAAGGCTAGCGTGCAGGTACAGCAAGTAATTTGGAAAGCTAATTGCTGTAGGGTGGCCGAGTTGTACTATTAATGATAGAGTTGATCTGCAGACACTTCTTGGATGGAAACATTAAGTTTATTTACAATATACTCAGTAACAATTACAAGTGTGCTTTCAACTCCAACTCTAACTATACAATGACTGCTGAAGTAGCCTGCGCTACTCTCCTATTGGTTACTACAGACCATGTGAATGTGTCTAACAAGTATTATTCTTAAAGGTACATTACACACTAAATAAAACCATAATTACTACAATAATAGAATGTTATCATTTATTGTGAGAGGAATTGAAAACAAAAGTAGGGAGGCTGTGATTCAGTTATACAGAGCACTAGTAAGACCTCACCTGGAGTACTGTGTACAAAGGATACAAATGCTTTGGAAGCAGTTCAGAGAAAGTTTACCAGATGCACTTGGGCAGGACAAACAAGACATGGGAATACATGATGAATGGTAGGACCCTGAGAAGTACCAAGGATCAGAGGGACCTCAGTGTGCATGTCCATCGGTTCCTTAAGGTAGCGGGATAGGTAGATAAGGTGGTTTAGAAGGCATATGGGATACTTGCCTTTATTAGCCTAGGCATAGAGTATAAGAACAGGGAGGTTCTACTGGAACTGTATAAAACACTGGTTAGGCCACAGCTAGAGTTTTGAGTGCTGCTCTGGAATCCATATTATAGGAAGAACGTGATTGCACTAGAGACGCTGCAGTGGAGATTTACCAGGATGTTGCCTGGGCTGGAGAGTTTTAGTTATGAGGATAGATTGGATAGACTGGGGTTATTTTCCCTGGAGCAGAGGAGATTGAGGGGTGACATGATTGAGGTGTATAAAATTATGAGGGGCATAGATAGGGTAGACAGGAAGGAACTGTTCCCCTTGGCGGAGGGATCAATAACCTCTAGGTTAAGGAGCAGGAGGTTTAGAAGGGACGTGAGGAAGAATTTTTTTCACCCAGGGGGTGGCGGAAATCTGGAACTCACTGCCTGAAAGGGTGGTAGAGGCAGAAACCCTCATAACATTGAAGAAGTATTTGGATGTGCACTTGCGATGCCGTGGCATACAAGGCTATGGGCCTAGTGCTGGAAAATGGGATTAGAATAGTTAGATACTTGTTTGACCAGTGCAGACTCGATGGGCCGAAGGGCCTTTTTCTGTGCTGTAGACCTCGATGACTAATATCAGGAATGTGTGGGTTGTCTTATGAGGAAAGGTTGGACGGGCTAGGCTTGTATCCACTGGAGTTTAGCAGAGTGAGAGGCGACCTGATTGAAATATATAAGATCCTGAGGGGTCTAGACAAGGTGGATGTGGAGAGGATGTTTCTTCTTGTGAGAAAATCTAGAACTAGGGTTTACAGATTAAAAATAAGGGATTGCTCATTTAAAACAGAAACAGGTGAAATTTTTTCACTCAGAGGGTTGTAAGTCTTTGGGACTCTCTTCCTGAAAAGATGGTGGAAGCAGAGTCTTTGAATATTTTAAGGCAGAGGTGGATAGATTCTTGGTAAACAAGGGGGTGATAGGTTATCGGAGGTAGGCGGGATGCAGATTTGAGGCTACTATCAGATCAGTCATGATCTTATTGAATGGCGGAGCAGGCTTGAGGGGCCGAATGGCCCACTCCTGCTTCTTGTTTGTATGTTGGTATGTACGCAGTATTCCAGATATGGTCTCACCACTGCACTGTATAACTGAAGCATAACCTCTCTATTTTTGTATTCAATTCCCCCTCACAATACATAACATTCTATTAGCTTTCCTAATTACTTGCTGTAACTGCATACTAGCCTTTTGTGATTCATGCACTAGGACACCCAGAACCCTCTGCATCTCAGAGTTCTGCAATCCCTCACCATTTAGATAAAATGCTTCCTTTTTTATTCTTCCTGTCAAAAAAGATAATTTCACATTTTCCAACATTATACTCCACTTACCAAATTCTGCATTGTACAGTATAGGTTAGCTACAGAATAAAGCTCCCTCTAGGCACACTTTTGAACCTTTCCAACCAGAACTTCATTTCTATAGCAACTTCCACTACCTAAGAATTCCCCAGAATGCTTCATAATACAATAGCTATGAAGTGCCCAGTCTTCACCATTTTTAATCCATGTTTCTGCTATTGCCACTACATCGTGCTCCCACATGGCTATTTGTGTTTGTAGCTCACCAGCCTTATTCACCACACTTTGTGCATTCACTTGCATGCATTGTAATGCTGCCTTTGAATTTCTCATAGTCTTTCTTAGTCCGCTCCTGTATAAAATGGTGCCAGGTCCTTCTCTAGCACTGCCCAACACTCTTACTTTATGTATCTTATTCCCATTTACTACTTGTACCTGCAAGCGCCCAACCCCCTGCCAATTTAGTTTAGACCCTTCCCAACCACACCTCTCCATGTGGACATTAAGACCTGTATCGTTGAGTTGCAACCCATCTCTTTTGAATAGTGCCTTCTGTCCCAGATCTGGCCCCAATTCCCCAGGAATCTGAAGCTCTCCCTCCTGCATCATGTTTCTAGCCATGTATCGATCTTCCCTATCTTCCTGTTTCTGCTCTGGCTGGTGCGTAGCGCTGGGAGTAACACAGAAACTCCTACCCTCGAGGTCTTCCTGAGCTCCTGAAAATCTGACTTTAGGGCCTCAACATCTGCCCTCTCTATGCCGTTGGTACCAATGCCTAGCAAATCTTCTGACTCACTCCTTCCCCACTGCCGGATATGAATATGAAGGGGGCTGAATGGTTTTCTTCTCTTCCTGAATCGGTCGCTGCATTTAGTAGCAGAAGGAGGTCTGCCCAAATTGGATGTGTCGCACTTGGATGCAAAGAGAGGAGGCAAGGCATTCATGTCAGCGCGAGTTTAAAAAAAATATATCTTTTATTGACTCCTCTTCAGCCTCCTCATTTTGTTTTATTCCCCCAGAGCTCAGAGGCTCGGCATAATTTGTTTTCTATCACGGAAGGAGGAAGAAGGGGAGGGGGTGGGGATCAGGTGGGTTTTGTCAAAGTGCTAAACTTTAATATACTGACCTATCTGTCTGCAGAGTGCACACACAGCCTGTCAGCACCCGGCACAGTCATTTCCTTATTTTTTTTTAATATATAGAGAAAGTACATTGATCAAATCTTAATCAAACCCTCATGTTTTGAGCCATCATGCTTTAAAGGAAACAAACAGTAAATGCTACAGATTTTGAAAAAGTGTAACATTTAACTGATGAAGGTCCTGAGTACATCAAGGGTTGAAAATTTGTCTGTATGCTTGTTGCCTGTTTCTTTTTCTTGCGTTAATCATTTATTCATATTTCTGGCTTACTTAAAAAGAAGTATTCCAAGTGTCTTAAATCTGACATTTCGGTGTGCTTTAGGCAGGCTTTCCTTCATCCAGCCCCCAACATCCTTTCTAACCTTCTACTTTGGTTTTGCATTCTGCACTATTCAATTTAGATTACAGGACTTGTACAGTATAGGCTAGCTACAGAATAAAGCTCCCTCCAGCCACTCCTTTGAATCTCTCCAGTCAGAACTTAATTTCTATAGCAACTTTCACTACCTCAGAATGCCCCAGAGTGCTTCATCACAAAATTAAGTACTTCTGAGTTGTAATGCAGGAAACTTGCACACAATAAGCTTGCACACAGTAAGCTTCCACAGACAGCAATGGACAGGCCATCACTTTCAGCAATAATGTTGCCTACACCACATGGGAGGACTCCTTTGTTCATTGAGATAGTGCTGTAGGATCTTTCACATCACCTGAAAGAGCCTTGCTCTCATTGGAAAGGTGACATCTTTAACATTGCAGCACTCATAAGACCATAAGACAAAGGAGCAGAAGTAGGCCATTTGGCCCATCAAGCCTGCTCCACCATTCAGTGAGATCATGGCTGATCTGATAATTCTCAACTCCGATTTCCTGCCTTTTCTCCAAAACCCTTGATTCCTTTAATGATTAAAAATCTGTCCATCTTAGCCTTGAATATACTTAAAGACCCAGCCTCTATAGCCCTCTGCGGTAAAGAATCCCACAGATTGACTACCCTCTGAGAGAAGAAATTCCTACTCTTAAATAGACAACCCCTTACTCTGAGATTATGCCCTCTGGTCATAGACTCTCCACAAAGGGAAATAGCCTCTCAACATCTACCCTGTCAAGCCCCCTAAGAATCTTATATGTTTCAATAAGGTTGCCTTATATTCTTCTGAACTCCAATGAATACAGGTCCAACCTACTCAACCTCTCCTCATAAGAAAACTCCTCCACATCTGGGCTCAACCTAGTGAACCTTCTCTGAACCTTCATTCCCTCAGTACTTTTGTTTATATTTTCTCATGGGGTGTGAGTGTCACTGGCAAACCCAGCATTTGTTGCCTATCCCTAATTGCCCTTGAACTGAATGGCTTGGTAGGCCAATTCAGAGAGCAGTTTAGAGTCAACCACATTGCAATGGGCCTAGAGTCACATGTAGCTGAGGGTGGATAGATTTCCTTCCTTAAAGGGAATTAGTGAACCAGATGGGCTTTTATAGCAATCACTAAAACTAGCTTTCAATTCCAGGTTTTTTAAAAATTAATCAACTGATTTTATTAGTTAATAGAATGTAAATTCCACCAGCTGTTATTTGAACCATGCCCCCACCACCACCCCCCTCTCCCACCAAGGCATTTACATGGGGTCTGGATCACTAGTCTAGTGACATAACCGCTATGCCACCACCTGCCCTATGACTGGCACCAGGAAAGTCAGCCCGCACATTGTCCTCAAGTTTCTAAAGGGGCCCTGAAATTTCAAACGCGTAGGTGAGAGCTCTACCCACTGAACCATGGCTGACACTGTAAGTTTCACTATTACCAGTCCTCCAGGTCTTGAGGAAATCATGGGAAGTTAAAGGACACTGAAGGAGGCAGTATAAATGGGCTGAAGTGGCCAATAGATACATTTTTCTAGAACGAGTAGAAAGAAAAGAATGTCATTTCAGGAACTTCTTAACTAGCACTGAGTGCAATAAATTAATTTGAAGTGTAATCCTTGGTGTTGTGTAAGCAGCATGTTGTGTATATGTTGGTTCTGAAATTAATGTGTTGGTTAAGGGAGAATGTTGTCCCAGGAACCAGAACTCCCTTCTCTTCTTGGAATAGTGTGATAGATTACCAAACATCCCTGTAAGAGAGGGGATGAGGAGTACTGATTGGGTTCGGGGCTGATCTACCAAAAAGGGTCAGACTTGTTCTCAATGCTGTTCTCTCTGTGGTAAATTAAAGAGTGGCATCAGAGAAGATTAAGAGGAAATTTGAAAGACTCTGATACAGTAAATAAGGGGAATAATTTATTGAATGGCGGAGCAGGCTCGAGGGGCCGAGTGGCCTACACCTGCTCCTAATGCGTATGTTCGTGTGTTCATATGTTTCCAGTAACAAAAATATCAATAACCAGAGGACAAAAATTAAGATAAATGGCAAAAGAATGGGAGGCAACAAAGGAAACCATTTTCTTACACAGTGAGTTGTGATTAAATGATTTCATATTTCATGTCCTTCAGAAGAGCCATTAACCTGAGTTTCCCATTTACACTCCAGAATAGATGTAAAGGATCCCAGTGGATGAAGAATGGGAAGGTTCTTTCTTTTTTCTGGCCAACTAACACTGTAAAAAAAAACCCAGATAATCTGACATTTATCACATTGCTGTTTTTGGGAGCTTGCTGTGCATCAATTGGCTATTGTGTTTCCTACGCAATAGCTGTGACCTCACTTCAAAAGTACTTCCCTGGCTATAAGATGACAGGCACAAAAATGTATGGTCTCTCTTTTCAATAGTCTGCAGCGCCAGACAGAAATGGTTGAAACTGTCCTACAGATGAAATTATGAAACTGGTGCAAGCCAAGGTAAAGCAATCAGTGGCAAATATGTTTGATGACCGGGAAGTTGAACGTTTTTATTGCTTCATACCTCTGGAATTTTCCAACCAGCCATCGGGAAGATGGAGAAGGAGAATTTATTGAATGCAGGGTGAAACTCCTTTTGTTAAGTGATTGTGTTTCCCAGGGCTGCAAAGTGGTACCGACATGTAATAGAAAAAGAATTCCACTGCAATGAGAGGGGAGTTTACTTGTTCATCGCGGAATCTCTCATAAAAATGTCTCCCTGACACCAGATGCAGCTGCATATAGGAGCGCCCAGACCCATGCACTTAAACCTGGTTAAAGACAGATTACAACATGCTTTAAACAAATGCCTCCTTCTCCCCCAAACCATCTGAACCCTTTCAGCTTCATTCCTCAATAATTGTTATTCAATATATACCCACAAAACCTTTCAATTTGATTCCAGCCTGTAACTCATCATTGGGTATCCATTATTAAACATTTAAACCACCCAAAGGCCCTCAGTTAGATTCCAGCCTGTAACTAATTTGTGGGTATCCATCATTCTATATATAAATCATCTGAACTATAGATGCCCAGGAGGAATTTACAGGCTGGAATCCAATGGTAGGGTTCTGGTGGCTTATATACAGAATAACTGATACTCCAGAGTGAGTTCCAGGCCTGTACACACTTCAAGGATTCGGGATTTGCATATGGAAAAATGGATATCTGGGACTGAGGTGTGTGCAAAGCTGGCAATCCCGCTATGGATACTGTGAAATGTGCCACAAGATGGCATCTAAATGAGATTTCAGAGAGAGGGTATCCTTTTCAGTTTGGGTTGAAGTCCAGTGCAGCTGCCTGAGGTGAGAAGACCAATGTTGCCTTATTAACAAGAACACAATATAAATAGGTTTACATTTCTGGTTGCGAACAGATTCAATCTTTTGTCTCTTCTTTTAATGAGTTAAATGAGTTGTCAGCGGCGCCCCAAGAACTGGCAGTGATGCTGATTAATGTCTCCATAAACATTGCAATGGAAAGGAACGTTCTTAAGATCCAGCCAAAAAAGAATGGAACTGAGTAATAAATGTCAATTTGGCTTTCTTCATTCTTAAATAGAGTCCAACCAGCTGAGCAATAGAAAGAAAATTGCAGAAGAGTTTTCAACTGGAATGGTCACCTCAGGCTTGTCCTGGATGCTGGGTTTAGGTTTGGAGTTGAGTAAACATTGACGTCCAAATGCCAAAGTCTGAAGGAAGTTTCACTGCTCAAAACAGCACTGGCAGAGAAAGAATCTGCACTCTTCACTTTTCTAAGATGATCATTCACAAGACAATTTGGTAAAACTTCATAAGGCTGGTTAGACCTCAGCTGGAGCATTGAGCCTAATTTTGGGAATCACGCTTTAAGAAGGATGCCATAGCCCTAGAGAGAGGTCAGAGGCAGTTTACAAGAATGGCACCAGGGATGAGGGATTTCCGTTATGAGGAAAGGCTGGAGAAGCTGGGATTGTCCTACTTACAGCAGAGAAGGTTAAGGGAAGATTTAAAAGAGGTGTCCAAAATGATAAGGGGTTTTGATAAGGTAAATAAGGAGAAACTGATTCCACTGGCAAGGAGGGCTGGCAGCCAGAGGGCACAGATTTAGGTTAATTGACAAATAATCCTGAGGAGCTATGAAGAAATTGTTTAGGCAATGTGTTGTTGTGATCTGGAATTCACTGAACAAAAGGGTGGTGGAAGCAGATTCAATAGTAACTTTCAAAGAAAATTCAATAGATACTTAAAAATGGAAAAAAGAAGCGCTGGAAAAAACTGTGGAAAAAGAGCAGGGGTGAGTGGGACCAATTGGATAGCACTTTCAAAGAGCCAGCAGAGGCACGATAGGATGAATGACTTTTTTTATTCGCTCATATGGACATCACTGGCATGGCTATCAGTTATTGTCCAGCCCTAATTGTCCTTAAGAAGGTGACGGTGAATCACCTTCTTGAACTACTGAAGTCCTTGGGCTGAAGGTGCTTCCACAGTGCTGTCAGAGACGGGGTTCCAGGATTTTGATTCAATGATGATGAAGGAATGGGGATATATTTCGAAGCCAACGTGATTTGTGTTTTAGAGGGGAACTTGCAGGCAGTGGTGTTCCCATTTGTCTGCGGCCCTTGTTCTCCTAGATAGTAGAGGGCATGGTTTTTGAAGGTGCTGTTGAAGAAAATTTGATGATTTGCTGCAATGCATCTTGTGGATTATTCACAGTCCTGTCACGTTAAGCCTGTGGTGTAGGAAGTGAACGTTTCAGGTGGTGAATGGAGTGCTGATTCTGTGATCATCTCTCAGATCTCTGCAAAGTGCTAGTTACCAGGGCTGGGTGAGGTGTGTCCCAGGCTGAAATTTTACATGTGGAAATTGGAACTGTTGCCTTCGCACGCTGCATAAAATCTGGTGTGACGACATTGGGTCTCAAACCCAATATCAACATGCTGGTTTCCCATAACATGGTAGTCGGGCAGGAGGTGAAATTGGCAGCCCACCCGCCATTTTTTAAAAACTCATGGACAGGAAATTGAACTTGTTAACAATCCAATTGACCCGGATATTATGCCACCCACGTCATAATGTGATTGGTAGGCAAAGATGGGCCAGATTGGGCAAATCATTTTTACACTCTGGTGAAAAGGTGGGAAGGAATAGGGGTACATCATTTGGGGGTGCCCTGTGCAGACCAGGAGCACTGTCCCAAGATGGTACCCCAACTTTGTTCCTCCAAAACACAAAGGACCACCACCCCCCTCCAAAACCCACCCATCATCGCTTTCTGACCCATCTCTAGGACGCTCAATCCTACTATTGAGTTAGTCATAGAGTCATAGAGGTCTACAGCACAGAAAAAGGCCCTACGTTCCATCGAGCCTGCACCGGTCAAACAAGTACCTAACTCCCAAACAAATAGAAACTCCCAAATTCCAGCACTAAGCCCATTGCCTTGTATGCCATGGCATCCCAAGTGCACATCCAAATGCTTCTTAAATGCTATGAGGACTTCTTAAATGTTATGAGTTCTGGTGCTGCTGGGTCTACAAGAGCTGTTGGCCAATCAGATTGGCTGGCAGTTCTCCAGGATGGGAGTTCTTCCCACTGAGGGGCAGAAGTTCCACTTTCTGCTTGTTAAGGCCACCCCCAGTGTAATATTGCTGTGGGACAGATTTTTCTAATGTGGGGTACGGGGGGGAGGAGGGGGGTGATCAATACACCAAACCATAAAATCCAGCTGCAAGGATACTGTGGGAAGAAGTAAAGATGGAAATTGCAAAGGCACTGGCCATAACCTTCCAACCCCCTTTAGATATGAGGTTGGTTACAGACAACTGGAGAATTGCAAATCTTACGCCCTTATTCTTAAAAGATGTAAGGATAAGTTCAGCATCAGGTCAGTCATTGTAACTTCTGTGGTGGTAACGTTTTTAGAAATGATAATCGGGACAAAATTAAGTCTCTTGGATATCAAATAATTAAGGAAACCGATTAGATTAGTTAATTAGATTAATTAAAGAAAGACAACACCGATTTGTTAAAGGCAAATCATGTTTAACCAACTTGATTGAGTTTTAATGAGGTAACAGAAAGGGTTCCTGAGGACACTGTGGATGATGTGGGGTATATGGAACTCCAAAAGATGTTTGATAAAGTACCATAATGATAGGCTTGTCAGCAAGGTTGAATAAGAGGAACAGTGGCAGCATAGATATGAAGTTGGCTGAATGACAGGAAAGAGACACTTGTGGTCAGCAATTGTTTTCTCTGGAGAAAGGCTTACAGTGGGGTTCCCCAAGAATTGGCACGAGAACCATTGCTTTTCTTGATCTACATTAATGACTTAGACTTAGATATTCAGGGCACAATTTTGAAATCTGTAGATAATATAAAACTTTGTAACATTATGAACTGTGAGGAGGATAGTGATGGACTTTAAGGGGACATAGATTCATTAAGTGAATGTGTAACAGATGAAATTTGATGTAAAGAAGTGTGAAGTGATACATTTTGGTTGGAAGAACGAGGAGAGGCAATAATAATAGTAAAGTGATCATAATATGATTGAATTTTTCACTTTTAGCTTGAGGGAGAGAGGAGTGGATCTAAGACTAGTGCCCTAAACTTAAATAAGGGCAATTATGAGGGCATGAACACAGAACTGGCTATAGTGAACTGGGAGATTAGGTTCAGGGATAGGCCAGAAGAGGTACAGTGGCAGACATTTAAGGAGTAGTTCAGAATGCTCAGAAAAAATATATTCCAATGAGAAAGGAAGACTCTAAGGGAAAGTCGCACCATCCGTGGCTAACTAATGAAGATAAGGATAGTATCAGATTGAAAGAAAAAGTGTATAATTCTACAGATCATAAGATTAGACCAAATTTCAAAACCAGCAAAGAATTGTAACATATTAGCATACGTAGAGAATTGATTAGCTGACAGAAAACACAGATTAGGCATAAATGGGTCATTTTTGGGTCAGCTGGATGTGACAAATGGAGTGCCACATAGATCAGTGCTGGTGCCTCACCTCATTACAATTTATATCTATGACTTGGATGAAGAGACTGAATGTATTGTTGCTAAATTTGCTGATGACACAAAAGTAGATAGGAAAGTTAATTGTGAAGAGGGGTCAGCAAAGGGATATAGATAGGTTAAGTGAGTGGGCAAAAATCTGGGAGATGAATGGAGAGTGAAATGCTTAGGTATCTAGGTGTCCTTGTTAAAGGAATCACAGAAAGTTAGCATGAGGATACAGCAAGTAGTTAGGAAGACTATTGGGATGTTGGTCTATATTGCAATGGAGATGAAGTGTAAAAGTAGTGAAGTCTTGCCACAACTATATAATAACTTGGGAAAATGTAAATTTTTCCACTTCAGCAGGAAGAATAGAAAAGCAGCATATTATTTAAATGGGGAGAGATTGCAGAACTCTGAGGCACAGAGGGATCTGGGTGTCCTGGTACGTGAATCACAAAAAGTTGGTGTACAGGTACAGCAAATGATTAGAAAGGCTCACTTGACAGGTTCCTGGGATTAGGGGATTGAGGAGGATGGCTATTCTATGATGAAAGTTTGGGCAGGCTGGGCCTGTGTTTATTGCACTTTAAAGGAATGAGAGGTTTTCTTATTGAAGCATATAAGATCCTGCGGGGACTTGACAGGGTGGATGCTGAAAGGATATTTCCCTTTGTGGGAGAGACTAGAAGCAGGAGACACAGTTTGAAAATAAGGGGATTCCCATTTAAGACGGAGATAAGAAGGAAGTTTTTCTTTCAAAAGACTGTGAGTCTTTGGAATTCTCCTCCCCAAAGAGCGAAGGAGGCAGGATCATTGAATATTTTGAAGGCAGAGTAAGATAGATTCTTGGCTAACAAAGGAGTCAAAGATTATCAGGGATAGGCGGAATGTGAATTTGAGGCCACAATCAGATCAGCCATGATCCTACTGGATGGTTGAGCAGACACAATGGGCCACATGGCCAAGTCTTGCTCCTAATTCATATGTGCAATGTAAAATGAAGGGCACAATTCTATGATGTTCTTGGAGGAGTTTACAGAGACACAGGGAGGGGCAAGACCATGGAAGGATTGAGAAATTTAAAGTGAAGGCATTGGTTGACTAGGCCAACAAATACAGTAGGGGTGGGGGATGGTGAATGGGTGAGTGAGATGCGATGTAGATAAATAGGAATAAAAGTTGTTGTTGTATAAAGCATTATCTACATCTGCTGATAGGTGGAATCATGAGCTCTGCTCTGTGCTGGTGTATGGTGCAGTGTGGTTTGGTGTTCTTAAATGTACTCCATCTGTGGAGAGTGTGATTGTATTCTCAGAGGCACATCAGCAGAGAACAGTAATGCTTAAGGACAGGAAACTGCTGTGTGGCATAATGAAAGACACATGCAGTTGCACTGTTTCATATTTACAGCTTTCATTATTCTAAGTTACCGCAGACACTTTGAGTATATAGTTTAACTGACATTCCCAGTGCAGCACTGAGGGAGTGCTATACTGCCACAGTACGTATTGTTATTCAGTGGGCCTCAAGCAATTGACCCTTAGAATGCTGAGATGCACTCTGTATTGAACAGACTCTTCCTGACTCAGAAAGTGAAAGGATTCACTGCCTCATTCGAGAAATGATCTTCATTCTCCTTTCTGTTTGCTATCCTGAAACCCCTGCTGGAAGCATTGATGCAGTGACATTTGAACTGGAGTAAGATCTGTCTCAGGCATGAAGAATGGATCGGCATCAAATCCCATGCATGAAGAACAGCCACTAAATGAGGCAGAGGGAAGGCCATTGGTCAAGTCTTTCAGGAGAGGAAAGCAAGGTGGTGGAGGAAAAAGTAGTGAGAATCAAGGAGAACACAAAGAGATTGCAGCTGCCTGTGATTTTGATGGGCTACATCATCTTAATCATTAAAATATGAGAAAGTTCCGAGTCAAACCCTTGGTCTTTAGCGCACTGAAGCCTTATTGACCCATGGAGTACTAAATAGTATTTGCAGACTGGCATATCTCATTCTACTTGCAGTAAACAGCTTGTGGCATTACCAATAGATTGTCAATACACACAAGATGATCATAGAGACGGGCAAGACCTTAGAAGCTCCTTTCACAGAGCTGCATAGTGGACAGAGCCTGCAACTACACTGTGATACTAAGATTGAATGGGAAACGTTGACATAATAGTTTATAATAGCAAACTTTGGCACAAATGTGTGGCCATAATTTGTGACAACAAGTAGTCAGGTTTTGTGACTAAGGGGTCTGCGTCCTACCAAGTTTTTTCTTTGCAAGTAGAAAAGGAATATGTAAATTGAATGGAAAGAAAAGAGAGAATGTGGATTCATCCAGCAAGTGATTTTGTTGCAGGATATTAAAGAAGTTGGTTACATTTTTAAAAAAGGAGAAACATGGGGGCAGAGATTAACATGAATTGTGTTCATTTTTCGACTGTAGATTTCATATTGGTTGCAGTATGCCCAACCTGTGCAGTTCAGCCCACTGGATTTCATCTTATGTGAAAATGCGAGGTTGTTTACTTTAGTGGGAAGGATTAAAAAACAGAATAGTATTTAAATGGAGAGTGAAATGCTAGGGTATCTGGATGTCCTCGTTAAATGAGTCACAGAAAGTTAGCATGCAGGTACAGCAAGTAGTTAGGCAGACAAATGGAATGTTGGTCTATATTGCAAGGAAGATAAAGAGTAAAAGTAATGAAGTCTTGCTACAACTATATAGGGCGTTAATAAGACTATACCTGGAACACTGTGCTGGGTACAGTATTGCTCTCTTTATTTAAAGAGGATATACTTGCATTGGAGGTAGTTCAGAGAAGGTTCATGAAGCTGATTCCTGAGCTGAAGGGATTGCCTTAGGTTGAACAGGTTGGGTCTACAGACATTAGAGTTTAGAAAAATGAGGAGCGATCTTATTTAAACTTATAAGATTCTGAGGGGGCTTGACAGGGTAGATGCTGAGAAGACGTTTCCCCTCAAGGGGCAATTAGGGGCACAATATCAAAATAAGGGGCCTTTTATTTAAGATGAAAATTAGGAGGAATTTATTCTCTCTGAGGCTTGTTAATCTTTGGAATTCTTTATCCCATTGGACAGTGGGTCACTGAATATATTCAAGATTGAGTTAGATTTTTGCTCTAGAAGGAAGTCAAGGGGGCAGCCAGGAAATTCGCGAGGTAAGGCTATAATCAGATTTTATTGATTGACAGAGCAGGGTCCAGAGGCTGTACAGCCTGCTCCTGCCCCTATTTCTTATTAGTCCTAATGTTCTTATGCCACTTGGAAGGTAAAATGGCAAAGTAGATTGTCTTTCAATTTCAGAAACTGCCTAACTCATGGAAAGCAGTGATGATGAAATTGTGGACAGAGTTCTTGGCAGGTGAGAAATGCCCAAGGAGTGATAGAAAAAAATAACTTGTTATTGAGTGGTGGGGAAGGCAGATCTCTGATTAATGTCTCTGAATTTCTTACATCGCTGTTGGCTTAATGAATAAAGCCTTTGCCTGGGTGTGAATTGTGTTACACAGACCAGGAAAGAAAGGTCATGTAGCATCTTTTCATGATGTCCCAGAGATCTGTGTAACCAACAAATTATTCTTGGTGGGGAGTGAGTATTGGCGTGTAGACAATAATTGGATGTGAAGCTACCCAAAATTTCCTCAGGGATGTGATAAGTTGAGATATAAATGCAAGTTGGTTGTGTTAAAATAACAGCCAATTGGGTTAAAAAAAAACCAGTGTCCGAAAGTCTGAGGCTGTACCTCACATCCAGGACTTTCATGTTAATCTCAGCAAAGTTTAGGGAGACAGTGGTGGCTGAGGAGGGAGAGACTGTCCTTCGCAAGTCATCCCACCATCACCCCTTACCCCTATACCACAGAAACAAACTGTGAAGGCCCTCGGTCCCTTCGCAAACATGAAACCAGGAGGGTACTCAGTTCAATCTCCACTTTGAGCTGAAGTAAGCTGTCCCGGGGTTTAACTCAGTTCCTTAGGATTAGAGCAATTGGAAATGGCAGCATAGTAGTTATTTTAGAGGCCTAGTAATCTAGAGGGTCTGGGGACATGAACTCAAATCCCATAATGGCTGCTGGGGATTTTCTATTTATTTATTCATGGGATGTGGGCATTGCTGGGAGACCAGCATTTATTACCCATCCCTAGTTGCCCTTGAGAAGGTGGTGGTGGGCTGCCTTTCTGAACCGCTGCAGTCCATGTGGTGAAGATACACCCACAGTGCGGTTAGGGAGGGAGTTCCAGGATTTTGACCTAGTTGACAGTGAAGGAACGATGATATATTTCCAAGTTAGGATGGTGAGTGACTTGGAGGGGAACTTCCAGGCGGCGGTGTTCCCATGTGTCCCCCACCCTTATCCTTCCAGGTTTGGAAGGTGCTGTTGAAGAGGCCTTGGTGAGTTTCGGCAGAGCATCTTGTAGAAGGTATGCACTGCTGCCACTGTGCAATGGTGATGGAGGGAGTGACTGTTTAAGGTGGTCAGTGAGGTGCCAATAAAGTCTTCTGTTGAGCCTCTTGAGTGTTGTGGGAGCTGCACTCATCCAGGCAAGAGGAGAGTATTCCATCACACTCCTGACTTGTGCCTTGTAGATAGTGGACAGGCTTTGGGGAGTCAGGAGGTGAGTTACCCTCTGCAAAATTCCCAGCCTCTGACCTACTCTTGTAGCCACAGCATTTATATGGCTACTCATTTACTGGTCAATGGTAACTCGCAGGATGGTGATAGTGGGGGATTCAGTGATGGTAATGCCATTGAACATCAAGGGGCGATGGTTAGATTCTCTCTTATTGTAGATGGTCATTGCCTGGCACTTGCATGGTATGAATGTTACTTGCAAATGATCAACACAAGCCTAAATGTTGTCCAGGTCTTACTGCATTCGGGGATGGACTACTTCAGTATCTGAGGAGTTGCAGATGGTGCTGAATATTGTGCAATTATCAGCGAACAACCCCCATTCCTGACCTTTTGATGGAAGGAAGGTCATTGATGAAAAAGCTGAAGATGGTTGAGTCTAGGACACTACCCTGAAGAACTCCTGCAGTGATGCCCTGGGACCGAGATGACTGACCTCCAACTGCACAACCATTCGCTTCATGTTAGGCATGATTCCAACCATCGGAGAGTTATACCCCTGATTCCCATTGACTTCACTTTTGTTAGGGCTCCTTGATGCCACATTTTGTCAAATGCGGCCTTGATGTCAATTACAGTCACTCTCACCTCACCTCTGGAGTTCAACTCTTTTGTCCATTTTGGACCAAGGCTGTGATGAGGTCAGAAATTGAGTGGCCCTGGCGGAACCCAAACTGAATGTCAGTGAGCAGGGTACTGCTGCATAAGTGCAGCCTGATAACACTGTCGACGATAGCTTACATCACTTTGCTGATGATCATGAATAGACTGTTTGGGTGGTAGTTGGCAGGATTGGATTTGTCCTGTTTTTTATGGACAGGGCATACCTGGGCAATTTTCCATATTACTGGGTAGATGCTGTACTGGAACAGCTTGGTGAGGGGCGTGGAAAGTTCTGGAGCACAAGTCTTCAGTACTATTGCTGGAATGTTGTCAGGACCATTAGCCTTTGCAGTATCCAGTGCCATCAGCCATTTCTTGCTATCATGTGGAGTGAATCGAATTGACTGAAGACTGGCATCTGTGAGGAGGAGGCTGAGATGGATCATCCATTCGGCACTTCTAGCTTGAAGGTTGTTGCAAATGCTTCAGCCTTATCTTTTGCACTGATGTGCTGGGCTCCTCCATCACTGAGGATGAGGATATTTGTGGTGTGACCACCTCCTGTAAGTTTTTGAATTGTCCATCACTATTCATGGCTGGATGTGGTAGGACTGCGGAGCTTAGAGTTGATCCGTTGGTTGTGGGACCGCTAAGCTCTGTCTATCACTTACTGCTTAGGCTGTTTGGCATGCAAGTAGTCCTGCGTTGTAGTTTCACCAGGTTGACACCTCATTTTTAGGCAAACCTGGTGCTGCTCCTGGAATACCCTCCTGCACACCGATCCCCCAGCTTCATGGTAATAGTAGATTGAGGAATAGATGCATGTGCAACATTGAGGACTCCCAGGGCAACTCCTTTCCGACTGCATACCACTGAGCTGCCACCTCTGCTGGGTCTGTCCTGTCGGTGGGACAGGACATACCCAGAGATGGTGATGGTGGTGTCTGGGATATTATCTGTAAGGTATGATTCTGTGAGTATGACTATGGCAGGCTGTTATTTGACTAGTCTTTGAGACAGCTTTCCCAATTTTGGCACTAGCCCCCAGGAGTTAGTAAGGAGGACTTTGCAGGGTCAACATGGCTGGATGTCTTGTAATCGTTTCCAGTGCCTATGTCAATGCCAGGTGGTCTGTTTGGTTTCATTCCTTTATGTAGCAGTTTTATACAACTGAGTGGCTTCCTAGGCCAATTTCAGAGGGTATTTAAGAGTCAACCATATTGCTGTGGGTCTGGAGTCACATGAAGGCCAAACCAAGTAAGGACAGCAGATTTCCTTCCATAAAGGACACCAGTGAGCCAGTTGGGTTGTTAGGACAATCGACATTGGATTCGTGGTCACAATTAGACTGGCTTTTGATTCCATATTTATGAATTAAATTTAAATTCTACCAGCTACCATGGTGGAATTTGATCCTTTGTCCCCAGAACATTGGCCTGGGCCTCTGGATGATTAGCTCAGTGGCATTACCACTGCCTCCCCAGCTCCTAAATCATACATTCATGTGTTGGAATGTAAATGTTGGCCTAGCCAGCAATGCCCGCATCCTGTGAATGATTTTTTAAAAATGCCCTGGGCTTTTGATAATTATTTGAATAGAAACAATATGCAGGAGTACAGGGATGAGGCAGGGCAATGACACTAGGTCAGAATGTTCATTTGGAGAGCCGGTGCAGATGTGATGGGCCGAATGGCCTCCTTCTGTGCCGTTAAAATTCTGTGATTCTGATAACCAGTCTCTTAGCACAATCAGAGACTGAAATAACCCTAAAAGGCTTGAAAGGATCCTGGAACAAACAATCACCTATGCAACAAGACTAGGCCGGGTGAGGGAGCTGTCACAGAAGGCACAGAACAGCTGAAATGTGAGACTAGTTCCTGGGGTCTAAGATCAGCAGGGGAACTTGTTTTCTGTGTCACTTTCCTACACAATAAAAAAAGGATTGAGTTCAACAGTTTACTGCTGAACAGATCACTCAGCCAAGTGATTTCCTGCACTCATTGTTTAACAGTGAAGATATCCAGTTCATTATATAATACTCGAGGGACACAAGTCCAGTTCCTCACCTGCGTGTTCTGGATAATATATGAACATACGAATTAGGAGCAGGAGTAGGCCGCTCAGCACCTCGAACCTGCTCCACCATTCAATAAGATCATGGCTGATCTGATTGTAACCTCAACTCCATATTCCCGTATACCCCCGATAACCTTTCACCACCTTGTTAATCAAGAATCTATCTACCTCTGCCTTAAGAATATTCAAAGATTCTACTGCCACCACCTTTGAGGAAGAGAGTTCCAAACACCCACAACTCTCTGAGAGAAAAAAATTCTCCTAATCTCTGTCTTAAATAGGCAACCCCATCTAGGGCAGCAGATAGATGGGAGCACCACCACCTGGAAGGTCCCTTCAAGTCACTCACCATCCTGACTTGGAAATATATCGCCGTTCCTCCACTGTCGCTGAGTCAAAATCCTGGAATTTCCTTCCTAACAGCGCTGTGGGTGCACCTACACCACATGGACTGCAGCAGCTAAAGAAAGCAGCTCGCCACCACCTTCTCAAAGTCACCTAGGGATGGGCAATAAATGCTGGCCCAGCCCAAGAAGCCCACATCTCATGAATGAATAGAGAAAAATAAATAAATCTGGAATATAAAGCCAGTCTCAGTGATAATGACCTTGAAACTATCATTGATTGTTGTAAAAACCCATCTGGTTCACTTATTTTCTTTTGGGGAAGGAAATCTGTTACCCTTACTTGGTCTGGCTTCCATGTGACTCCAGACGTACAGCAGTGTGGTTTACTCTTAACTGCCCTCTGAAAAGCCCTAGAAAGTGCAATCCGGGGTGGGCAGCAAATGCTGGCCTTACTAGTGACACCTACATCCCATGAAAAAATAAATTAATTAAAAGAAGGCTGAGAAGAGAGTTGATAGAGGTATTCATAATCACGGGGCGACTGAACAGAGTAGATAGGGTGGAACTTCCCACTCGTGAAATGATAGAGAATGAGAGGCTACAGATTTAAAGTATTAAGAGAAAGAAGTAAAAGTTGTTATGACCGATGCAGTTGGTAAAGTGGAGGCATTTTTAAAAATCCTAGATGGAAACTTTAAACAACTGTCATAACCAATAATTTTAAGTGTTATGCTTGAGATGCGACTCTAAACTCAGGAATCAGACCACAAGTCCTCAAGGTTTTACGTTAGACTAAATGAAACATTTTGTTAGTTTACACAGGTCAAAGTAGATGTACACATGGCTACAAATTACTACTGTCAATAACTTTTAACAAAAGCCCAAATTAATCTCCATTAAGGCAACAGCAAACCATAGACTTAACCAGACACCAGGCAAAGCATTTTCACCTTACGAATTCAAAATGAGGCTCTTTTCACTGTTTGAGCCAGTTGGAGATTTGCAGCTGCCTTTTGATCTTACATTGCCTCTGCCTGCACACCCAAAAACTATTGAAGTTATACCTACCGGCCTCATTGAATGCTAATTCTCATTGTTTCAACAACCTCTTTGAACTTCACCTTTTAACAATGAAATCCCTTTCACAGTACCAATTTTATTAGTAATGTGAACATATTGCTTGGTAGCTGCTAGAAAGGCATCAATTTCCACCCCACTTCTTGAATGCTTTATTCAAAAAATGCAAGTGCACGCTCTATCTTACATATCAAAATTAGTACATATCAAAGCACCCAGACTAGCTGGCTTTAATCCAGTTAAGGTTTACCAGTAGACTAAGCCTCTATTTTAAAAGAGAAATATTTTCCAAAATATTATATACATTAATAGCTTCACGACAAAGTGGTGTGAGGAAAAGCTTTTTCACACAGCGAGTGGTTAGGGTCTGGAATGCTCTGCCTGAGTCCATGGTGGAGACTCAATACTCTCAAGTTATTGACAGTAGTAATTTGTAGCCACATGTACATCTATTTTGACCTGTATAAATTAATAAAATGTTTCATTTAGTTTAACGTAAAACCTTGAGGACTAGTGGTCTGATTCCTGAGTTTAGAGTCGCATCTCAAACATAACACTTAAAATTATTGGTTATGACAGTTGTTTAAAATTTCCGTCTAGGATTTTTAAAAATGCCTCCACTTTACCAACTGCATCGACCATAACAACTATACCGTCAAAGGTTCAATTGAAGCATTCAAAAGGGAATTAGACTGTTAGCTGAAGAGGAAGAATGTGCAAGGAAGCTGGGGAAATGGCACCAGGTGAGTCACTCATTCGGAGAACTGGAGTAGACACGATGGGCCAAGTGGCCTCCTTCTGTGATTCTGTAAGTTTATTAATGTCCTCCTGTAATTTTCTGTAGTCTACTCAGTATTAACTATACCCCTCACCCCCATCCGCAAATTTTGTCCTCCTCCGAATGCATGTCCCACATATCCCTGCCAGTAATGATACAGATAGTTCAGCGAGTTAAGCAGGCACCTGAGATATTTTCTTTTATTGCTGAGGCATAGAATTTAAACATCTAAGATTCTGAGGGGGCTTGACAGGGTACTTGCTGAGAGGTTGTTTCCCCTTGTGAGGGAATCTAGAAATAGGGGACACAATTTCAAAATAAGTGGTCTTTCATTTAAGGTGGAGATAGGAGGAATTTCTTCTCTCAACGTGCTGTTAATTTTTGGAATTCACTATCCAAGAGAGCAACGATGGCTGGGTCATTGAATATATTCAAGGCTGAGTTAGACAGATTTTTGATCGGCAGGGAGTTAAGGGTTATGAAAGGGAGCGGGGTTGGGGGTGGGGAGCGCAGGTGGTGGTGGGGTGCAGGCAAGAAAGTGGAGTTCAGATCAGCCATGATTTTATCGAATGGTGGAGTCAGCTCAAGGGTCCAAATGCTCTATTCCTGCTCCTATTTCTTAAGTTCTTATGAGGACAGGGTGGTTTTGCTGGAACTATATCAAATGTTAGTTTGGCCCCCGCTAGAGTACTGCGTACAGTTCTGGTTACCACATGATGTGATCTTATGAGAGAGGGTGCATAGGAGATTTGCGAGGATGCTAAACTGAATGGGGAATCTTAGCTATGAGGTAAGACTGGATAGGCTGGGGTTATTTTCCTTGGAACAAAGGAGGCTGAGGGGAGATTTAACTGAGGTGCATAAAATTGTGTGAAGCATAGACAGGAGGGACCTATTTCCCTTAGCACAGTGGTCAAGAACCATAGGGCATAGATTTAAAGTAATTTTTAGGAAGATTAGAGGGGAGTTGAGGAAAATCTTTTTTCACCCAGAGGGTGAGGGTCTAGAACTCATGGTCTAAAAGGGTGGTAGAGGCAGAAACCTTCATTGCATTTAAAAATTACTCGAATATGCTCGTGAGATGTTGTAGCCTGTGAATTATGAGTTGAATTCCCCTAGGCCGCTCTTTCTTGCCCTATGCAAGTGGACAGAATTAGCGGAGTGCTGAGTGTTATGGCCTTGGAGGAGATTACAAAGAAAAGGAGAAGAGATGCCAAAACGTTAACATTTTAAAACAGGAATGAAAATTTTACAATCAACTGTGTAGGAATGAAAATTTTACAATCAACAGGTAGCAGTCTGTGTAGGTCAGCAAGCACAGGGGTGATGGATGGATGCGACCTGGTGCAGGTTAAGACAGGGACAGCAGAGTTTTGGATGAGGTCAAGTTTACAAAAGGGTAGAACTTTGGAGACCAACCAGAGAGGGTGTTTGAATGGTCAAGCCTAGAAGTTACAAAGCCATGGGTGAGGGTTTCAGCAACACATACATGCATCACAACAGCAAGAACCAGACTGTTTTGAATTAAAATGCATCTCTGTAAATTGAATTTCTCTATATTTGAAGCTTTGAATGATAGTCGATGGAATGAAATTAAATGTCCCTGATGTTTCATAATTCAATCTCCTTAGTTTGGAAATTAAACAAATTTCTAATTCATTTGAAGCACTTTAAATTACAGATTGATTTCTTTCGCAGGTTCTTTAAAATTAATTTCCTACCAATTCCCATACACAATAGTGCTGCAGAAGGAGTCAAAATGACAGGAAGTGGTATCCTGCTCATAGGAAGCATCCCCAGTAACAAAATCTAACGCAGACTGTCTCAGGACAATATAAATATTTAAACACAAGAAAGAATACATACATTTCCTTGCCTCATAATTTACAAATTTTGTAGAAACTGTCTTTATGTCCATAGTGTTACAGGAAGTGATTTAGCCCAATGAAACAGTTGCTTAAAGACTTCTTCAGATAAACAGTAAGTCTAGTTTCAAGAAGGTAAAGATTTAATTATTGGATTATTATTTCAACAAAATGATGAAATATAACAAATATTAATTTCAGGTTTCAAATATATAAGCTAAAGTCAGTTCATCTAATAATTTGAATCCTTTCAATTGTTATGTTTGTGGGTTAACTTTGTAAGTGATTGTAAATTTTAAGGGCGGTATTTTCTCATCGGCATGCAGGGGTGGGTCCTGCACTCCGATGCATAAAATGACGCGTGATGATGTCGGGCGTGCGTTCCCAATGTCACTGCGCGCCATCGTGATATTTCGGTGGGCGAGCGGCGATGATCTCCAATGCGCCCCCGCCATTAATTAACGGGTCAGTTAAGGCCCTTGAGCCATTAATAGATGGCGATTTTTTGGGACCCGTGCGATCTTCAGATCGTCGCATGGGTGCAATGGACAGGTGGGCAGGCCACATTTTTAAAAACCTCAAACACGCGCGGGATAAGAGGGTTGGGTGGGGTCGCGAGAGGTCTTTGGTAGGCATTTAATGTTTAAACTTACTGTTACTTGACTGTGTGAGCAGGACAACTTCAAATCTCTGCACAGCTGCTTGGACAGGAATAATAGACTTCAGCTGAGGACTCTGGAGTAAACATCATTCTTGGGGCCTTGCTGGTTTTAGGAAGCCTTCCCTTAGCCTGGGAATGGGAGTTGTGCTCTCCATTGGAGGCACCTCCTCTGAGGAGGAAGGGAGGGCCAAAAGGGGGAGGAGGCCAGGAGTCCATACTCAGCCTCCAGGGGAGCCACCTTTGGGAGGACAGATGCAGGCATAAGTGGCACAGGGTGAACAGGAAGTCCAAGGTGGAAGGGGCCACAGAAGACGTCACTATCCTGCTGCCAGGGTTTACAGGCAGTGAAGCAGCTACCTCAATATGTCTGAGGTACAGTGCCGAAGGAGGCTCCGCCTCTCAGTGAAGACAGTGACCTCCATCTGTCAGATGAAAGGCCCTGAGATCTCCGCCAAACTGTGTGGGTGGGCACCCCATGCCAGTGGCATTGAAGGTCACAGCTGCCCTCAACTTCTATGCCTCTGGCTCTTTCCAGGGGTTGCTGAGTGATCTTTGCGGAGTCTCCCAATCAGCTGTCCACACTTGTGTCAAACAGGTGACAGATGCTTTGTTCAGGCTGCACTGACTTTCATTCACTACCACTGGGACCAGGCAAGCCAGACACAGCGAGCCAGAGGCTTTGCGGCCATTGCTGGCTTCCCCCGCATCCAGGGTGCCACTGACCGAGCACATGTGGCCATCAAGGCGCCAGCAGGTGAGCCCGGTGCCTTCATCAACAGGAAGGGCTTCCACTCCATGAACGTGCAGATAGTGTGTGATCACAGGATGCTGATTCTACAAGTCTGTGCCAGGTACCTAGGCAGCTCCCACGATGCTTACATCCTGAGACACTCCCAGGTGCCGGGGCTCTTCAGTGCTCCGGCTCAGCTGGATGGATGGCTGCTGGGTGACAAGGGCTATCCCCTCAGAAGGTGGCTCATGACGCCTCTCCACCATCCAAGAGCAGAAGCTGAGTAGCGGTACAATAGGAGCTACGCCTCCACAAAGGCTGTGGTAGAGAGAGCCATTGGTCTTCTCAAGATGCATTCCGATGCCTGGAATGCACTGCAATACCCCCAGATCGTGTGTCACTAATGGTGGTTGCGTGCTGCACTCTCCACAATCTGGCGCTGGAAAGGGGCGACACTGTGGATGAAGAAGATGTAGATGTCGATGCTCCAGCTGCACATGATGAGTCCAGTAGTGAGTCCGAGGATGAGCAAGTACAGGAGAACGCTGAGGGGGTAGACACTGACCCGGGCATACTCCAGGGAAGCAGGGACACCCAGGAAACTTTCATTCAATTAACCTTTCAGCTAGTGCACCATAGATGGACCTCCAACACACACCAGGGCTGCAGGTTCCATACTCAATACCTGAGCAACATCTGCCTGGTTAGGAAAACTAACTATGTGCCTTGTCAATAAAGCTCAATGACAAACAAGTCACTCATAACATCATGGCTTCCTGTCCACCTGCAGAAGTAAGGAAACATCCTGAGCCTTGTTCACATATGAAGCATTTAATGAATGTAACAAATAAAACAGAAAAGAGACTTAATTCAAAGGTGTTGAACTGAACACCAAATTATAATCAACTAATAGCAGGGCAACAAAAAACCACCAATGAGAAGTGCATGGTGTGCCTAAGGTCCCTTAAGTTTACGTTTTCAGGTGCTACGTCTAGCTGCTCCCCCCTCACTGGCACTGGCGTTGGAGACAGCCTGCTCACTCTGCTGTCCCGTTGGCCTTGATGACCTTGACAGGCGTCCTCTGGAGCCCGTGCTGGCCCTGCCTGGGAGGGGGCTGCCAGTCAAAAACAGCTGGCATCTCCCCAGTTGCTGCAGCCTCATCAGATGCCACAGTCACTGGCAGAGGGGCGGAGGAGCTGTAACCATCATCCAGAGCGCCCTGAGAAGAGCCCACAGAGAACAGGCAGCTCATGCGCCGATGTGAGGTTGCTTCGCACCTCCTTGCTCACCATTGATGGATGGGCACCTGGCTGGGAAACTTGGTGCCCAATTCTTCTTCTACGCTGACACTGATGTCAGTGCCACTGTGGGGGCTTGAAGGTCCGAGCGCAACCCCAGGAAGCCCTGATTGTTCTCCTAGAGGAGCCTCTCCATGAGAGTTGCCACTCTCTCCATGGAGGAGGCAGTGCACTCGGCCATGAGGATCAATGCATTGTTGGTGCTTTGCATGGGCTCCTCCATCATGGAGACCATGCCATGCATTGCCTCATGTATCTCTGCCAGATCCTCCTGCAGACCCTGCTGGACTTCCAGCAGCTGCTGCCTCACGGACTCCAGAGGCTCATCATCAGCCACCAACTGAGCATGTTCCTGGTCCCCTGCAATCCTCTGACTGCCAGTGCCATGGGCACTCTCTGTCTCCACCTGCACCCCCAGCGAGTGTGAAATGCCCTCACCGCCGTGCCCCAGGACACCAGCCGATGATCTAATCCCCTGCTGCCTGGCAGAGATGGTGTGACGCTGGTGCTTGTAATTCTTCCGGGCCCTCAGGTGTTAGCAGCTCCTCTGCCTCCTCGTCCTGGCCCT
Organism: Carcharodon carcharias; assembly: GCF_017639515.1. Taxonomy (NCBI): domain Eukaryota; kingdom Metazoa; phylum Chordata; class Chondrichthyes; order Lamniformes; family Lamnidae; genus Carcharodon; species Carcharodon carcharias. The sequence continues at coordinate 252,482,579 of NC_054467.1, read as the reverse complement.
GCTCCGGTGAGGGTGAAAGGAAGAACAAGGACATTTGATTAGTTAAATCGAGCCAATGCCAATGTGCATGCCTGGCCCCCAGATCAGTATGCGCTCCTCCTTCCATAATCAATGGGAAACCAATATTGGAAGTTTCAATCACTAAACAAGTAACAGTGGAATGGCCGGCAGGGAGAAAATTCTCCCCTGATAGTACATAGGCTGACATTCACTTGGAAAACAAAACAAAGCAAATCTTCAGCAATACATTACATCTCAGTGCAATATAACCTGGACACTCTTACCCTCCCCTCCTCAGTATTGTTCTTCATTTTTTTGCTCTTCCTTTCCTTCCTTTCTCTTCTCATCAATTTTATTTTCTTTCTATTTCCTGTTGCTCATTCCTTTTAGGAGAAACAGTGGATGAAATGTTACCAGGTTATGTAGAAACATAAAAACCTAGAAGTCATCCCAGATTTGCACTAAATGCGGTAGCGGGTGGGTAAAGTGACATTTTACACACCAAACGCATTGGCGTTTTCACGACATATCATCTCAAAGCCGCCACATTAATTTGCATTCCCGGGATACACGCCATGTTGATGACAGGCAGGCTCTGATTCGCCAGCCACGCCATCACCTCGCCACTTCATCACGCCAGGCACCACATTCAAAGTCCAGTGCTCAATGCTTCCAGCCCAGGACAGCAGCAACTGAGACATGGCCCCGAAAGGCAACAGGACTGCAGCCCTCAACGCCTTTTGGACACTGTGGAGGCCCACTGTGTTATCCTCTATCCCAGCTCTGGCCGCAAGACGGGCAGCTGAATTACTGCTCCAGCTTGGTAGGCAATGGCAGCAGTGGTCAATGCCAACGCTGCACAGAAGAGGATGGCCATCCAATGCAGATAGGGGATGAATGATCTCATCTGTGCAGCCAGGGTATGGCAACCATCTCCTCACTCTAAACTCACACACTCAAGCCCATCACACATTCACTGGCATCTCACTCACTGCCAGCTCAAGGGACATCACCACTCACTCACACACACACCTTCACATCACCATCTGGCCTCATCTCCTCTGGAGACTGCCTCCTCAGCCCTCACCATCTTGAGGCCATTTGCACAAATCAACATGTGCCCTCACACACAGACCCTGGGATACCCCCTACCCCAGTACAGCCCTCACCCTGCACCCTCTTCCCTTGCCTGAGGCCACTTCTCCCCCTTCCCCAAGCAAGCCCTAGTCCTGCTGCCATTGAAAAGACACCCACATATGGCTGGTCAGGTAGGTAGACACCTACCCATGAGCCCCCCTAAAAGTGATGTGATGCGGTCTACGAAGCGTGGCGCTGATGACCATGAGTGCTGCCCGAAGCAAGGTAGGCAAACAAACCTCAAAGTACCGAGCGAAGTGCAGCTCGCCAGGTGCAAGCCTTGTATGTGCTGCTGCAAAATACATTGGTATGTTCTCCCGCCAATATGGGTGGATGATCCAGCAAGGTGGATGGGTCCAGTGGGTTGGCCTTATAATCGCTGATATATTATAATCAGGTTCCCAACGTCCAATGGTGGGAAATGTGGCCTGGCATCGGCGGGTGGAAGGGACAATTGCAAATTGGTTTCACGATATTGTGAAACCAATTTTTGGGCTTCTCACCATATTGTCCACTCACGCCACTGAACACTCCCAACACCAGAGGGCATGGAAAATCCCAGCCCTAGTTTTTCTTCAGTTCTTTCTCAATCTTAGTCAGTTAGGTCATCCCCCGATAACATACATTCCTTGAAATGTTAAAATTAGGGATCTCCCGTTTAGGACAGAAATGAGGAGAAATATTTGCTCTCAGGGTGTTGTGTGACTTTGGAACTCTGTGCCTCATAAGGTGGTGGAGGTGGGGTCATTGAATATTTTTAGGCAGAGGTAGATAGATTCTTGTTAGACAAGGGAATCAAAGGTTTTCGGGGGTAGATGGGAATATGGAAAGGGAAACACGAGCAGATCAGCCACCATCTTAGTGAATGGCGGAGCAGGCTTGAAGGGCCGAATGGTCTACTTCTGACCCTGTTTCTGATGTTCTTATGTTCTTATATACTCAAATATTATTGTTGAGATAAATAAATAATTCAGATTAACATCCTCTGTGCAGGACTTTAATCGACATATGATCCACTTAATGCAATAAGGGCCAATGTCTGAGGATAGCAGACAAGACTATTCCATATCAATGTTCCCTCTACACTGTCCCCAGCAAACAGTCCCAGGGCAGGTACAGCATGGGGTTAGATACAGAGTAAAGCTCCCTCTACACTGTCCCCATCACACACTCCTATGGCAGGTACAGCACGGGGTTAGATACAGAGTAAAGTTCCCTCTACATTATCCCATCAAACACATCCAGGGCAGGTACAGCAAGGGGTTAGTTACAGAGAATAGCTGCTTTTATAGCATCTCATTAAACATTCCTAGGGCAGGTACAGCACCTGTTGGATACAGAATAAAATTATCTCTAAACTGTCCCATCAAACGCTCTCAGGGAAATACAGCATGGGTTAGATACAGGGTGAAGCTCTTGCTACTCAGTCCTGTCAAACTCTCACAGGCAAGCTACAGAACAGATAGCGAGATAGAGAATTAGACAGACAAGTAATAAAATTATTGCATATAGTCAGAATAGGTGAACATAAAGGTGGATAGAAAGATAGGTTGATAGATAAATGGGGTTATAGAAAGATACAAACACATGACACATATTTTTCCCCTATGTATGTCTTGATGGAAAAGCTATGATTAAATATAGAACTGAGTAAATGAATGAGCTGCTATAACACAGATGGGATGAATTACTGGACATAAAGTGCAAGCATAAAAGAAGGAATGAACTGAAAACCAGATGTTGCAACAGCACTTATTTCATGTTTGGAGATGTAAGTTCAACCACAGGCTAGACAAGGGTGTTGGCTATTACTTCTATTTGAGTGTGAAAGGTCACAGGCAATGATAGTTGGACACTGAGAGAACTTCATTGGAAGAGAGACAGAAAAAGGCCGGGATTTTCTGATCCCAAAATTCCTGCCCGGAGTCCAGACCTTTGGTTTGCCCTTCAAATTTGCCATCTGGGATGAAAATTCCCAGCCTAATTAGTATTGCTTCATCTGATACCTCAACTAGAATGTCTACAGAGTCCAAATTATTGCACCAGTCAATAGCTGCTGACCAGAGGTTGGTCCACTGTGTACATTGAGAAGGAAGCAGGACTACATCATGACTTCCTCACACTTTCTCTCTCTTATTCGATCAACCCATCTATCATTTATCTATCTATTTTTCAAGTCAATGGGAATCAGGGGCAAAATTCTCCACTGTTTGGAGTCATAACTAGCACAAAGGAAGATGGTTGTGGTTGTTGGGGGTCAGTCATCTCAGCTCCAGGACATCACTGCAGGAGTTCCTCAGGGTAGTGTCCTCAGCCCAACCATGTTCAATTGCTTCTTCATTGGCCTTCCTTCCATCATAAGGTCAGAAGTGGGGATGTTCACTGATGATTGCACAATATTCAACACCATTTGTGACTCCTCAGATACTGAAGCAGTTCATGTCCAAATGCAGCAAGATCGGGACAATATCCAGGTTTGGGCTGAGAAGTGGCAAGTGACATTCGTGCCACACAAGTGTCAGGCAATGACCATCTCCAACAAGAGAGAATCCAACCATCACCTCTTGATGTTCAATGGCATTACCATTACTGAATCCCCCATTGACCAGAAACTTAACTGGACTAGCTATATAAATACTATGGCTATAAAAGCAGGTCAGAGGCTAGGAATCCTGTGAGAAGTAACTCACCACCTGACTCCTCAAAGCCTGTCCACCATCTACAAGGCACAAGTCAGGAGTGTGATGGAATACTCCCCACTTGCCTAAGTGAGTGCAGCTCCCACAACACTCGAAGCTTGACACCGTCCAGGACAAAGCAGCCCACTTGATTGGCACCACATCCACAAACATTCACTCCCTCCACCACCAACTCACAGTAGCAGCAGTGTGTACCATCTACAAGATGCACTGCAGGAGTTCACCAAGGCTCCTTCAACAGTACCTTCCAAACTCACGACCACAACCATCTAGAAGGACAAGGGCAGCAGATAGATGGGAACACCACCACTTGGAAGTTCCCCTCCAAGTCACTCACCATCCTTACTTGGAAATTTATTGCCGTTCCTTCACTGTCACTGAGTCAAACTCCTGGAACCTCCTTCCTAACAGCACTGTGTGTGTACCTACACCACATAGACTGCAGTGGTTCAAGAAGGCAGCTCACCACCACCTTCTCAAGGGCAACAAGAATGGGCAATAAATGCCGGCCCCGCCAGCGACGCCCACATCCCATGAATGCATAAAAAAATACATTTATTTATCTCTATCCACCCATCTTCATCTATCTATATATTTTTCTGTAGCTTTATAACTCTATATGTGATTTTGTTTGAGTGCAAATGTTTATTTGGATTATCCTTTTAAACTCAGTAATTTGGTAGTTTATGCTACCCCACAAGACAGTGAGACAGTTTATCAAGGGAAGGCGATGGCGTAGTGGTATTGTCACTAGACTAGTAATCCAGAGACCCAGGGTAATGGTCTGGGGACCCGAGTGGAATTTGAAATCAATAAAAATCTGGAATTAAGTCTTATGATTTTTGTAAAAACCCATCTGGTTCACTAATGCCCTTTAGGGAAGGAAATCTGCTGTCCTTACCTGGTCTGGCCTACATGCGACTGCAGACCCACGGCAATGTGGTTGACTCTTAAGTGCCCTCTGAAATGGCCTAGCAAGCCATTCAAATGTATCAAACCATGGAAAAGCCTCAAAAAAGGAATGAAACCAGACAGACCACCCGACTTTGACCTAGGCACCAGAAACAACAACAGCAAACTTAGCCCTTCGACCCTGCAAAGGCTCCTTACTAATATCTGGGGGCTAGTGCCAAAATTGGGAAAGCTGTCTCACAGACTAGACAGGCAAAAGCCTGATGTAGTCATCCTCACAGAATCATACCTTACGATGCCCCAGACACCACCATCACCATCCCTGGGTATGTCCTGTCCCACTGGCAGGACAGGCCCAGCAGAGGTGGAGCACAGTGGTATACAGTCGGGAGGGAGTCGCCCTGGGAGTCCTCAGCATCAACTCCGGACTCCATGAAGTTTCATGGTATCAGTTCAAACATGGGCAAGGAAACCTCCTGCTGATTGCCACATACGGCCCTCCTTCAACTGATGAATCATTCCTTCTCCATGTTGAACGCCACTTGGAGGAAGCACTGAAAATGGCAAGGACACAGAATGTACTCTGGCTGGGGGAGAACAGATCAAGGAGAGCATTGCAGTACTGAAGAAAGAGGATGTCCCAGAGGGTTCAAGAACAGAATCAATTTGGCTAGAGCTAAGGAACAAAAGGGGTGTAATTACACTGCTCGGTGTAGTCTATAGACCACCAACTAATGGGAAGGGTGTAGAGGAACAAATCTGCAAGGAAATTACAGAGAGATGCAAACATTATAGGGTAGTTATAAATGGGGGACTTTTAATTACCCGAATGTAGACTGGGACAGTGGTAATGTAAAGGGCAGAGAGGGACAAGAATTCCTAGATTATGTTAAGGAGAACTTTCTACAGCAGTATGTATCCAGTCCAACAAGAAAGGATGCACTATTGGATCTGGTTCTTGGAAATGAGGTGTGCCAAATAGATCAAGCAGCAGTGGGGGAACATTTAGGAGACAGTGATTATTGTATTGTAAGGTTTAGGATGAGGGTGGAAAAGGACTATGTGCTTTATTGGTTTTATTGATAGGGGCATAGAGTACAGAGCAGGGAGGTTATGCTGACCTTATATAAGACACTAGCTAGGCCTCAGCTGGAGTATTGTGTGTACCACACTATAGAAAGGATGTGAACGCATTGGAGGGAGTGCAGAAGAGATTTACAAGAACGGTTCCAGGGATAACAGACTTGAGTTATGAACATAGATTGGAGAGTTTGGGACTGTATTCCTTGGAGAGAAGAAGGCTAGGAAGAGATTTGATAGAGGTGTTCAAAATTATGGCGAGGCTGGATAGAGTAGATAGGGAGAAACTGTTGCCCTCATCAAGGGATCGAGAATGAGAGGGCACAGATTTAAAGTGATTTGCAAAAGAAGCAAATGTGATATGAGAAAAAACTTTTTTACACAGAGAGTGTTTTGAGTCTGGAATGCATTGCCTGGAAGAGTGGTGGCAGCAGGTTCAATCGAGGCATTGAAGAGGGCATTAGATGATTATTTAAATAGAAACAATGTGAAGGGTTATGGGGAAAAGGTAGGAGAATGGCACTAAGTCATACTGCTCAGCTGGAGAGCAGGTGAGACACGATGGACCTTCTGCACCATAACAAGTCTGTGATTCTGTGATCGTCATTATCAACATCATAAACATCAACAACATCATCATTATCATATCAACATCAACAACATTGGCATCATTAACATAATCAACATCAACATTAAGAATGGCATCAACATGCACATCATCAATATTATTGACAACATCAATAACACCATCATCAACATCAATATCAACATGATCATCATCAACACCATTGTCATCATCATCATCAACAACATCAACATTATCAAAATCAGCAGCAGCATCATTAACATAATCAACATTATCAACATCATCATTATCATTAACATCATCATCAACAACAATATCAACACCATCACCATTTTCAAAATCATCATCAGCATCAGCAACACCAACATTATCAACAGCATCAAAATCAACAGCATGAACATTGCCATGATCAAAAGTATCATCATCAACAGCAGCATCAGCAGCATCATTAACATCATCAACATCATCACCATTATCATCATGATCATCAGCAACATCATCATCAACAAAATTATCATCATTAACATCATCAACCACATCAACCACAACATCAACATCATCATAATTATCAACAACATCATCATCAACATCAACATTATCAACATCATCATCAACATCAACATTATCAACAACATCATCATCATCAACATCAATATTATCAGCATCAACATCAACATCATCATCACCAACATCAACATCATCAACATCATTACTAAAATCAACATAAACATCAATATC